>NW_011491618.1:2969956-3010460 GCF_000754665.1 Bison bison bison | reverse complement strand
TCCTTTTCTCCTTTGCTTTTCGCTTCTCTTCTTTTCACAGCTATTTGTAAGGCCTCCCCAGACAGCCATTTTGCTTTTTTGTATTTCTTTTCCATGGGGATGGTCTTGATCCCTGTCTCCTGTACAATGTCATGAACCTCATTCCACAGTTCATCAGACACTCTATCTATCAGATCTAGGCCCTTAAATCTATTTCTCACTTCCCCTGTATAATCATAAGGGATTTGATTTAGGTCATACCTGAATGGTCTAGTGGTTTTCCCTACTTTCTTCAATTTCAGTCTGAATTTGGCAATAAGGAGTTCATGGTCTGAGCCACAGTCAGCTCCCGGTCTTGTTTTTGCTGACTGTATAGAGCTTCTCCATCTTTGGCTGCAAAGAATATAATCAATCTGATTTCGGTGTTGACCATCTGGTGATGTCCATGTGTAGAGTCTTCTCCTGTGTTGTTGGAAGAGGGTGTTTGCTATGACCAGTGCATTTTCTTGGCAAAACTCTATTAGTCTTTGCCCTGCTTCATTCCGTATTCCAAGGCCAAATTTGCCTGTTACTCCAGGTGTTTCTTGACTTCCTACTTTTGCATTCCAGTCCCCTATAATGAAAAGGACATCTTTTTTGGGTGTTAGTTCTAAAAGGTCTTGTAGGTCTTTATAGAACTGTTCAATCAGCTTCTTCAGCGTTACTGGTTGGGGCGTAGACTTGGATTACTGTGATATTGAATGGTTTGCCTTGGAAACGAACAGAGATCATTCTGTTGTTTTTGAGATTGCATCCAAGTACTGCATTTTGGACTCTTTTGTTGACCATGATGGCTACTCCATTTCTTCTGAGGGATTCCTGCCCGCAGTAGTAGATACAATGGTCACCTGAGTTAAATTCACCCATTCCCGTCCATTTCAGTTCGCTGATTCCTAGAATGTCGACATTCATTCTTGCCCTCTCGTTTGACCACTTCCAATTTGCCTTGATTCATGGACCTGACATTCCAGGTTCCTATGCAATATTGTTCTTTACAGCATCGGATCTTGCTTTTATCACCAGTCACATCCACAGCTGGGTATTGTTTTTGCTTTGGCTTCATGCCTTCATTCTTTCTGGAGTTATTTCTCCACTGATCTCCAGTAGCATATTGGGCCCCTACTGACCTGGGGAGTTCCTCTTTCAGTATCCTATCATTTTGCCTTTTCATACTGTTCATGGGGTTCTCAAGGCAAGAATACTGAAGTGGTTTGCCATTCCCTTCTCCAGTGGACCACATTCTGTCAGATCTCTCCACCATGACCCGCCTGTCTTGGGTTGCCCCACAGGCATGGCTTAGTTTCATTGAGTTAGACAAGGCTGTGGTCCTAGTGTGATTAGATTGACTAGTTTTCTGTGAGTATGGTTTCAGTGTGTTTGCCCTCTGATGACCTCTTGCAACACCTACCATCTTACTTGGGTTTCTCTTACCTTGGGCGTGGGGTATTTCTTCACGGCTGCTCCAGCAAAGCGCAGCTGCTGCACCTTACCTTGGACGAGGGGTATCTCCTTACTGCCACCCTTCCTGACCTTCAAAGTGGGATAGCTCATCTAGGCCATCCTGCGTCCGCGCAGCCACTGCTCCTCAGGCGTGGCAGCCACTGCTCCTCAGGCGTGTGGTTGGTCCTCCTGGCCGCAGCTTCTGGCCGCCGCCCCTGGCCTCGGGCGTAGGGCAGCTCCTCCCGGCCACCGCTCCTGACCTCGTTCGTGGGATATCTCCTCTCGGCCGCCGCCCCTGACCTCAGACGTGGGGTAGCTCCTCTCGGCCGCCGCCCCTGACCTCAGACGTGGGTAGCTCTTCTCAGGAGACAGGTAAGATGGTCTGGTATTCCAGTCTTTTTAAGAGTTTTCCACAGTTTGTTATGATCCACACAGTCAAAGGCTTTAGATAGTCAATGAAACAGAGGTAGAAGTTTTTCTGGATTTCCCTTTCTTTCTCTAGAATCCAGCGGAAGTTCTCAATTTGATCACTGGTTCCTCTGCCTTTTCGAAAGCCAGCTTGACACACGAGGAAGTTCTTGGTTCATGGACTCTGGAAACCTAGCCTTGGAGGATTTTGAGTATAACCTTACTAGCACGAGATGAGTGCAATTGTCCCATGGTACCTGGGCAGATTCCCAGTGGCTGCTTTCCCCACCACACTATCTGGTGCACTTAGATCAGCGCCCAGCACCTAGATGTTGGTCAAATGCCCGAATCAATGGAAAAGGACGAAAGGAGACAATATAGGGAATTCGTTCGTCTTATACATGATTTGAACTTTGTGCTGACCTGAACAGCCTGCCTTGTGTATCCAAAAGACACAGTGGCTCTTACTTTAGGCCCTCTTCTCTTCTAAGTGATAATAACTCCAAGTAATAATACAACTTCTTCAGTGGCACTGACCTCTCCTTGTCAGTCAGTTACCTGTATAAATGAAATCCCAGTCAGTACAACTGACACACAGCCCATCATTTTAATCTAGACTCCAGGTGGATCTCAGTAACTCAGCAGGAACTGCTTGAAATCAGGAAACATGAACACTTTAGTAATGGAAGACAAGAAAGTCAAGCTAGTGTTCTGGTTTTGTTTTGAGGATGCCATATGGAGGAACTGGGAGCTTGGGAGTTTTCAAGTGGGAGCTTGGAAATGCCCCCTTCCAAGATTGCAGGGCAGAAGGCGCTGTCTTTTGGAGAATGTGGCTCAAATGGTCAAGAATCCGCCTGCAGTGCAGTAGAGCTGGGTTTGATCCACTCCAATATTCTGAGTGGCATACAACTGTGGGCAGGGAGAAAGCGCCCCGTCTAAGACTGCAGAGCTGAAGTGACTGTCTTTAAGAGAACTCAAGGCTCAAGTGAACCACATAAAGCTGCACTTCTCAGGCAGAGAAATGGAGAAACTCTTAAGGGATTGCACAGGGTTTTAAATTAAAAACAAAACAAACAAAAACAACAACAAAACAATAAAATGGCTAGAAAAACAAGAGTGAGCTCTAACTCATAGTTTCCCTCATGCAACTTACTTATTTCTCCCATGAATGCCAGGATCCCTTGCAAACTGTAAGAAAACCTGAGTAAACTTAAAAAAAAACTTTCTATTTATTTAAATTAAAATCTAATTACTTTACAATATTATAGTGATTCTTGTCATACATTAACATGAATCAGCCATGGGTTAAAATCAACCTTCCAAAGTAATTCAATGCTTAAGATAAATGCACCACTTTCTATCTTTGGGTACCACAGTTGTCCCCAAGGGGGTGCACCGTTCCTGGAGGTACTGCAATACCAGGTCGATGCGTGGAGTGGACGGAGCAAGCTCCTATTCCAACTCCCTGCTCCAAAAATCCATTTAATATATTGTCCTCGGACAGAGGACGTATCAGATATTAAACTGATAAGAACAGATACTACACTTGATCTTAGCCAAAAGGCCGAGAAGCGATAGCGTGTCACCGCCCGTCGCCGTCACCGTCCGGCTGTCGTGCATGTTGCACTCAGTGTGACCGGGTCCCCGCTCACTCCAGGTCTCCCTTCCTTTGCCTCGTTGACAGTGCTATGGCGGCACTACACCAGACTCTCGGGCAGAAATTGGATTCTCCACATTGTAAAAGAGAAATCCCGCATCTGCCGCGGCTTTGTGGTTCTCGGGCGGAAGCGCCGTCTCGAATCTGCATGCCCCGCCCTCTGTCGCCAAGAAGGCGTGGCTCCGGCGGGACCGCAGCGCCCTGGGGACGGCCTCGGGGCGGCGGCAGGGGAGCTCCTCATTGGTGCTGGTGGAGAGGAGAGACCCGACCGGTGCGGGTGCGGGGTGGCCGGCGAGAGGGACCCGTGCGACGAGCTGTCGCAAGACAAGGTCGCAAGACTGATTCGCCAGAAACGTCCGGACTGCAGTGTGTTACTCAGGCTTCCTCCTGCGGAGAGAGGGGCTCCGTAGGGTCGGGTGTGTGGAGGGGGCTTCCCTGCCAGGCGGAAGGCGGATGGCCCACAGTGGGGAAGGGAGGGGGCGTGTGGATGCGGAAGGCGGGGCCGGGCCGCGGGAGGGGTTCACTCCAACTGCAGCGCCCTTGCCCTTCGGTGCTTCTACGAACCAAACCGATCCTCGGATTCCTACCGAAAGCTCCCTCCGCCTAGGCCCTCGTTTCCGTGCCCTTCCTCCTCAGCTGTGGGCCTCGCTGATGGCTCAGATTGTCAAGAATCCACCTGCAAGACAGGAATCATGGGTTCGATTTCTGGGTCGGAAAGATCCCCTAGAGGAGGAAATGGAAACCCGTGACAGAATTCTTGCCTAGGAAATCCCATGGACAAAGAGGATCCTGGCAGGTCACAGGGTCCCAAGGAGTCGGACGCTACTTAGCTACTAAACAACAGGAAACATTATGTTGATCTGAACTGTCACAGCCACTAGCCACATGCAGCCAGGGATCGCTGGGCAGGTGGTTCCGCCCAATTCAGAGGTACTGAAAGTGGAAAACACACATGGGATTTCAAAGACTTAGTATTAAAAATTGTAAAATATCTCTGTAATGTTGATATTGAAATGATATTTTAGATATCTGTTTTGTGGGGGGCGGGGGGCAGGGAGGTGTGCCTCAGGATTTACAAGAACTCTGAGAGATGGAACCCTTGCCTTGTCTTTGAAAGCATGGAGCACTAACCACTGACCACCAGAGAATTTCTGAGATATCTTGAGTTAAAGAACATATTAAACTTAATTTCCCTTACTTCTCTTTATTTATTTATTTGTATATGCATAAGAGTATTTAAATTTACCTGCAGGAGGGAACTGCCTGGTGGTCCAGTGGTTAGGCCTCAGCGCTTTCATGGAGGAGTCCGGGTTCCATCCTTGGTTGGAGAACTGGGATCCTAAAGGCCACAAAGTGGCCAAAGTAAAAAAAAAAGTTATGTGTGTGACTCACTTATTTCTTGAAAGCACTGTTATAGACGGAAGTGCTGAGAGGCTAAGCATCTTGACTAATGTGAAAAGAAGTAAGGATTTGCATTCAAGCATCCTGCTAACCACTGGGGCCTCAGGTTTTTTAAACCAGGGGTCCTGATATTTTAACTGTGGGTGATAAGAATGCCTCTTTGACGAGCATACTTGTGAATCTATCCGTGGAAATGCAAGCACATGGAAAAGTCTCAATGAGAACACCCTAGGAAAAGTCATTTCTTGCCTGTAAAATAGAAATGATTCCGTTTGAAGTCTTGCATACTATCTACACCTACTCACCCTGAGCCTACTGTTTCACATCCCCCTCTCCCTGGTCTTGTATTTTTGCTGGCTGCCAAGTGGCTTTGACACCCCTGATGCTCACATGGAATAGATATACATGTAGATATGGATGCGGACACATAGAATGTAGGTATAGTCACAATTATACAGCCATTAGTGCTGTATTGTCTTTCATCTTGATGGGAAACCTTTTGTTTGCTGGTCTAATCTCAGTACCTATGGTAGTGCTCCAAATGTACTTGATTTTTGATGAATATGTGTTGAATGACCGGATGAGGGTCCAATGAGACAATGTATAATATGCTTAGCTTGGGTCTGACAAATTCTTCAAATTTCTGAGTCGGAAATTCTGGAAGGAGGCTCCAGCTCTGTGTATATCAAGTCCTCCAGATGATTCTGACAAACTCCCAAATTTGAGCATGCACCCATTCGTGTGGGCCAAACAACATGAGTGATTTGACAGAAGTCTATGAAATCAAGACGCTGAATCAGGGACTTCCTGGTGGTCCAGTGATTAAGTATCTGCCTCCCAATGTAGGGGACATAAGTTCGACCCCTGGTGTGGAGCTAAGATTCCCCCATACTTCGAGGCAACTAAGTCTGAGTGATCAGATACAGCCAGATAAGTAAATACATTTTTTTAAAGTGAAAGTGAAGTTGCTCAATCATGTCCGACTCTTTGCAACCCCATGGATGGTAGCCTACCAGGCTCCGTGATCCATGGGATTTTCCAGGCAAAAATACTGGAGTGGGCAGCTGAATCAAACATATAAGGTCTCTGGGGATTAGCCCCTTTGTTAAAGCTCTAAAGAGTCCCTCAGCTCGGATAACTGGCCAACAGCGAGTTCCCTGCACAGTGTGAGCCTGGCTCTCTCTCGTCAACTCACCTCTGTCTCTCTCTGGTGAGCTTGTTCTTCCCCCCTCACAGCTGTTGGCGGTTGCTCCCATGGCACTGTCACCCTCTTGGGGCTCTGGCTGCTGTTCCTTCCTGATCACCCAAGGCCCCTCTTGATGCCAAGGTCTCCCCAAGTGCCAGTCTCCTGTGCAGATGGATGCTGGAATCTGTCCCCGAGTGGTGTAGATGGATGCTGGAATCTGTCCCCGAGTGGATCTGTCTCCTAAGACACCACAACCTGCTGCAACTGTCTCTTCACAACCTTCTCCGCCCTCCTACGTCCTCCCGCCTCTGCCTTCCCGGCACCAGCTCTTAGGCCCTCAGGAAAAGCATAAGAAATGTCACTGAAATCAGATTTCCTGCTCAGAAAATGTTCATTTACATCTGATCTTACCTCCACAAAAACAACTTGAAAAGGGTGGCTTTTCCATTCTCTCTGTACATTCAAGCTGTAGTGAAGGTACTGTCTGAAAGGAAGACTCCAGGGAAATTCCCTTGTGGTTAGTTTAGTGGTTAAGACTCCAAGCTTTCACTGCCAAGGGCAAGGGTTCAATACCTGGTAGCAGATCTAAGATCCCACGAGCTGGGTGGCATGGCCAGAAAAAGAAATAAACAGACCCCAGAAGGAAGGAAAGGAACCTGTCCAACTTCACTCTACCCACTTTGCTTCAGGTTTAGGCAGTGACAGACTCATCCACCAGGGGGCAGCATCTGCTCCTTTTCTGCCCTGGCCTGGGCTCTGGGACTTAGTTTTGGATGAGCTGCCTCTGAATGGGCCCCTGGTAGGAGAAAAGGGTCTTCAATGACCCCCTTCCTCTCAGTTTTTCTTTTTTCTTTTCACACTCATTCTAAGTAGTAGGTTGTGTTTTCCCCATTTTATTCTTGTTTTTTTTGGCCATGGAATCTCTTTTCTCCAGCCAGGGATATAACCGTGCTCTGTGCAGTGGAAAACACAGTTGTAACCAATGGACACGCAAGGAATTCCCGCTTTGTTTTATTCTTGAGGAAGAAAAGCTGGGATTTGAAATACGTGTCTAGTGATTCCCTGGCGGAAGCTGCTCTTGGACCTCATCTCCCCTCCCATCCCTCCTCCTGCCGACTCCTCTCCTCCCTTCACTTGTGCACTCAGCAGGTCCTCGGTTGGGATGCAGTGGAGACAAGGATGTCCTCAGCTGCTTCCTAGGTGAGCCTCACCCATCCTGTACCCTCCCCTACTCCAAAGCCTGAGCCGTCCTGCGGAAAGGGACCTGGAATCTCTAAGCCCCTCTTTACATGCTGAGGAAATCAAGCCTCCTAGCGGAAAGTGGTTTTCTAAGTCAGCCTACTTGTCAGGACAGGAGTCATGATGACTCTCAGCTCAGGGTTCAGACCACCAGGCCTTGAGGGGGGGCCTATCCAGTGTCATCCCTTGCATGGCCTGTTTTTCTCCTTTAAGAAATCCCTCTTCCCCAAGGCCTGAGGGTTCAGTATTACCCAGACCTTGCCTGGAAGTACAGGGTTTTTAGGTGTCCCTCCCAACCCCCAAGGTGTCAGGGACCCCAGACCCGGAAACTCCCGGCTAAGGCTGGGTGCTTAGTTCCCACACTCAGGGCACCCCTTGAGTATATGTAGTCCATCTATCATATAGCCATGAATTATGGAGGATTTCCTGATTGCCTGCTGTGTGGCAGGCACAGTGCTGGGCACTGCGGAGCTGCGGCTGAGAAGAACCAGCTTCTGGGCTCAGTGCTTGGTCTGGTGGGGAGACAGCTCTGAGGAAGACCCTCCACTCAGCAGCTGGAATCTAACCAGGTCAGGGAGCCAATGGGAGGAAGCAGGTAGGTCCCAGCTAGTCTGTCCTTCTATCTGGAATGCTTCCTTGCCCCTTGTCCATTCAATCTTGCCTCTGATGTCACCATTGGAGAGGCCTTCATGAGCACCTCCTCCTCCATGTAAAGTAGCTCTCCCCCCAGTCACTCTCCAGCACATTTCCCTGTTTTATTTTCCTCGATGGCTTATGTCACTATCTGAAATGAGCCTCTTTAGTCATTATCTGTCTCTCCCTACTCCTCATCGTAATGTCCACTCTATGAGAGCATGTCCTTATCCATTTCACTGAGGCCTTCAGACTGACAGGTACTCCATCCATGAATGCTCAAAGTAAGAATGTTCTTGAGCATTGTGAATCCTCCAATGTACTAGGACCTGGGCTGTGATCTTGTGGAGAGAAAGGGCTGTAGAAATGAGGCTGCCGGTATAAAAAATGGTGACTAATGGAGGAAGGCTCCCTGGGCCCCAGGCTGGTTGTGGAAATGGGAACTGGAGTTGCCATTTTAAAGGAGACTGGACTGGTATAGGCCCACAGACTGGTGCTGAGCCCAGTCTGAGCCCAGGACTGAGCCCTTTCTTTCACCCCCACCTTGCCCCACCTCCTCCTTCCCATTTGTTCATCAACACCTTTCTGGGCAAAGGCAAAGGATGAAGGGTGGGGTGAGATTTCCAGTTTCAACTCCCTTATCAGATAATCAAGTTATAATTTCCCTCTTGTGTGTGAGGCCCAGGAGATGTAGGAGAAATGTCAAAGAAGTTTCAAAGGTTGTGGAAGAAACACAAAACAATGTGTCTGTTTTCAGTTTCCATGCATTCTCTGTTTCTCTTTGTATTTTTGGTTTCACAGCCATTTTATCCAAGCCAAGTTTGGCCAGTTTTTAGCTGAGCGACACTGAACAAGTTACTTCACCTTTCTGTGGTTTGCTGTTCTCTTTTTAGAGTAACTCTACTTACGACATGGTATGAGTTGTATATTTAAGAAGGAATATTGGGGATTCCCTGGTTGTCCAGTGGTTAGGATTCTGCACTTTCACGGCTGAGAGTGAGGGTTCTAGCCCTCACTGGTCATAGAATTAAGTTCTTGCAAGCTTCGAGGCCAAAACTAAAAAAAAAAATTTAAAGAAAGAAAAGAATAAAAGGAAAAGTGTGCAAAGTTCCTTGACCACAGCTTAGCATACAGTGGCTACTTAAATAGGCCAGTTGTTCCCAACCTCCTGGTCTGTGCTGTCTTCCCCTCTGCTCAGTTCCTTTCCTATTCCTTAGCTCCTGCTGCATCCTGCAAGCCCCCAACATGGGGGGTATAAAAGCTAATTACTTAAGGTCTTGATCTCTTAAGGGATTTGGGGAAGCTCCCTGCATCGTTAAGGAAAACCAGGTGGCTGGTTTGTAGCAGGAAGGGGAAGAGGAGGTGGCAAGGCAGGCTGGTGCTAAACAGATGGGAGCTAGTGGGTAGGACGGGCTAAGCCCTCCTGTCTGGCAATGGCTTCCCTCTCCTGTTCTTTTTCTTTCTTCTTCTTTTTTTGATATTTATGTATTTTGCTTCATCAGCTTTTAGTTGTGGCATACAAACTCTAAGTCGCAAGATGTGGGATCTAGTTTCTTGACCAGGGATCAAACCGGGGCACCCTGTATTGGGAGGGCAGAGTCTTAGCCACTGGACCACCAGGGAAGTCCCCATCCTCCTCTTTTCTAATCACCCTTACAGACAGTTTTCTAAAAAGTTAATATTGTGATGCATAATAAATGCAGGAATCTGGCTTCCTTGTAAAAATGGAATAGCATAGTTAAAATTTGCTTCTCCTTTGATCCCCTTCTCCACGTTCAGTTTTACCTTTCTCCCTGCAGGTAATCAGTTAGCCTTTGGTCACACTGCCCCTTTGTGACATCTCCTCTTCAGTGCTGCCCAGACTAAATCAGGCTGTAGTGACTGGGGAGATGCCACGCAGTGCTGTCCACCTCCCAACCAGTCCTACACAGAACTCATTAATTTCTGGAAACCTTTCCAGGAGCTTCTAGTTGACACTTTCCCTCCTCTGAAGTCCTACGCATGCTTATCTCATGATTTACAAAGTCCCAGTGCTCCCTGTCAGTGACCAGTCTTGTCTCCCTCACTAGAGTATAAGCCCTCTGAACCCAGGCATTTGTGGTCTGCACATCCGCTATGTCTTCGTAGTTTCTTTGGCTCGTGCGGCGCAAACAGTATGAATGAAGTCAGCAAACACCCTGGGAAGTGAAGAATTTTGCCTTTATCAATTTGAACAGGGTAGGGTCTGCTATGGCAGGCACTCTGACCAGAAACTGGGGGAATTCTGCTAATAATCTCCTGACTAAAGAGACTGAATAGGTAAGTGGTGAGGGACTGAGGCATTGGATTCAGACATGTCCTTGCTCAGCCATTTACTAGCTATGTGTGATGTTAGACAGGGACTTTTTAGGTGGCCCAGTGGTAAAGAATCTGCTTGCCAATGCAGAAGACTCAAGAGACAAGGGTTCCATCCCTGGGTTGAGAAGATCTCCTGGAGAAGGAAATGGCAACCCACTCCAGTATTCTTGTCTGGAAAATTCCATAGACAGAGAAGCCTGGAGGGCCACAGTCCATGGGGTGGCAAAGAGTTGGACTTGACTGAGCACACACGACATTAAACAAGTCATTGAGCCCTTCAGAGCTTTCTTCACCTGTGTAGTGAGACCACACCAGTCCCTACCTCCTGGGCTGTCATGGAGATCAGTAGGGGTAATAGGTCGGAGAAGGCAATGGCACCCCACTCCAGTACTCCTGCCTGGAAAATTCCATGGACGGAGGAGTCTGGTAGGCTGCAGTCCATGGGGTCGCTGAGGGTCAGACACGATTGAGCGACTCACTTTCACTTTTCACTTTAATGCATTGGAGAAGGAAATGGCAACCCACTCCAGTGTTCTTGCCTGGAGAATCTCAGGGACTGGGGAGCCTGGTGGGCTGCCGTCTATGGGGTCACACAGAGTCGGACACGACTGAAGTGACTTAGCAGCAGCAGCAGGGGTAATAGGTTTAGGCGGTTTATGGGATTCCAGGTTCACACAGGTTAGAACATTAAATTAGAAAAGATATAGGAGGAAGACTTGTCAACATCTCTCGAGTAAACCCTGGCAGAGGAAGCGTACACGTGGACTGAATATCTCTGCCTGTGTGAGGGGCATGTGGGGGTATTGAGAATATTATGCTCTTCACCTCTCCTCCCTAGCCAAACGCTGCCACGCCCCTTCCACCTTCCATCCCAGGTTAATCCCGAGTTTAATTCCAAATACAGGCAATGGTAGAAAACATCAAATAAAACGGTCACCAATTGATCACAGTTGCATCACAGTGGGGACCCGGTTGCAATCCGCGTATCTCCACGCTCCGCCCCACCTCGCTGCCGCAGGGCCGCTGATTGGCCCATGCCACGTGACGTCACACGCGGGTTTTAAGGCCGAGTGCCCCTGTCAGCTCCGCAGTGCCCGCGCGCTGGAGACCGGCGTGGATACTAGCGGGGCTGGCCCGGAGGGGAGCGGGGAGAGCGCGGCTGACGGGAGGTAAAGGCGCTGCTCAGGCCAAGCCGAGGCGGTCTGGGTACGGGAACGGGGGAGCTGAAGTCGGCGATCGGAGGAAGGCGGGCAGCGGAGGGTCGCGGGGCAGTGGGGAAGGGGTCTGTGTAAGGAGGGGCGTGTCAACCGTGGGGTTGTGGAAGGCGAGTGGGAGTGGGCCTTTCTCTCCGATTTCAGCACCCGCACCCTGATTCTTAATTTCGGGCCACTGCCCCCCAGATGCAGGTTCCCGCGAGGAATCTCTCCTGGGGAGCTGGGGTCGCGGTGCCTGCTGCCACACCACAAGCGCGGAAGCTGACTGTCCCCCTATCCAGGCCTCTCTCTCCAACCTCAGTGTCCTAGGGGTTTCTCTGGGTCTCATCGCCCCTGTCATGGCCCCCAAGGGACGGGGGAGAGCCTCTGTTATACCTGCAGCTGCTTAAAAAAAAAAAAAAAAAAGCCGAAAACAAATTTTTAAACAGTGGGCTGCTGATTTAGGACGTGATCAAGAAGTTGCAAATTTCATGTTTGTTATTAAACATCGATCCTCCTCTTTTCTCCCATGACCTTTCCCTGTTCAGATAACCCAGCTGTGATCCCCAAAGCGTGCAATTTCAAGGTCTCCTCCCTGCCTCTTCTGTGAGCCCCAAGACCTGCATCTTAGCTAGAGTTCAACATGGGGAACCACTTGACTGAGATGGCGCCCACCACCTCCTTCTTGCCCCACTTCCAGGCCCTGCATGTTGTGGTCATTGGGCTGGACTCAGCTGGAAAGACCTCCCTTCTTTACCGCCTTAAGTTCAAAGAGTTTGTCCAGAGCATCCCCACCAAAGGCTTCAACACAGAGAAGATCCGGGTGCCCCTGGGGGGGTCCCGTGGCATCACCTTCCAAGTGTGGGACGTTGGGGGGCAGGAAAAGCTTCGACCGCTGTGGCGATCCTACACACGCCGGACAGATGGCCTGGTGTTTGTGGTGGATGCTGCTGAGGCTGAGCGGCTGGAGGAGGCCAAGGTGGAGCTCCACCGAATCAGCCGAGCCTCGGACAACCAGGGTGTGCCTGTGCTGGTCCTGGCCAACAAGCAAGATCAGCCCGGGGCACTGAGCGCCGCCGAGGTGGAGAAGAGGCTGGCGGTCCGGGAGCTGGCTACTGCCACACTCACCCACGTGCAGGGCTGCAGTGCTGTGGATGGGCTGGGCCTGCAGCCAGGCCTGGAGCGCCTGTATGAGATGATCCTCAAGAGAAAGAAGGCTGCCCGGGCAGGCAAGAAGCGACGGTGACCTGAGGCTGCTCCTCCTCGCCAGTAGGGGTCTGCACACTTGGACAGCCAGGCGGAGCCTGTGGCCCCTCATTCAGCCCCAGGGTGCAGGACCTGTCCACCTCAATGGAGGACCAAGAAGCACAACAGGGGTCCTGTTTGGGGGCAGCATGGGGGCGGGTGACGGGAGATGGAATGTGTTCTCACATCTCTCCCTCATCCTCACTTCTGGGGAAGTGGAGGCTGCAGGACTGTGGAGGCTTAAATGTAAACTGACTCTACCTCGACCCTGTTTCCTGTTTTTCTTCTCTGGCTTTTTGATTAGACGTGTTTGGGGGCAAAGGAAAGTTACTTGGAGGATGCATTTGGAATAATGAGAACTAGCTCTTGGCTCCCCCCACCCCAACTGAGGGATGCTTTTCTAGGGGTGCCAGTCATAACTGTCTATATTTTTGTGTTTGTATGAAAGTAACAAGAATCCCTCCATCCCCCCTTTGTAGACTTAATGACCGTTTTTATAAGCCATGTATGTCCTCTGTATAATTATTAACTATTTTTTAGCATTTGCCTATAAGTTATTAAAGACTGATGATGTTGTAGCTCTAACCTTGGTTTGGCATTTTCCTTTCTTTACCTTGGCTCAGGGATAGTCCCAAGATTTCCAGATGGGCAGGCAGGGGTGGGGAGGAGGGACTTATCTTGAAGCTGAATTTGCAAAGCAAGCCTTTTTCTAAAAAATTAGATTGTGTGTTCATGGGGCAGCTGGTGGGAATTAGAGAGAGTTGAAGTAACTCCATGTTATCGCCTGATCTATGGATAGAAGAGCCTGGTGTGCCACAGTCCATGGGGTTGCAAAGAGTCAGATACAACACACACAGACACACACACACATATCACATTGCTTGATCTCTGCCGGGTTTTTTGAGGTCCCTTCTTTCTCCCTTTCTTCCCTCATCCTCTTGCTCTTACTTATTCTTGACACTAACTGGTCCTTGCAGGCATTAAAAAAAAAATTATCATTTTTGGCTGTGCCGGGTTTTTGTTGCTGTGTGCGGGCTTTCTCTAGTTACAGTGAGTGGGGGCTACTCTTCATTGACGTGCACAGGCTTCTCATTGCTGCTTCTCTTGTTGTGGAGCATAGGTTCTAGGGTGCGTGGGCTCAGTAGTTGTGGTGCATGGGCTTAGTTGCCCCAAGGCATGTGGAATCTTCCCAGACCAGCTATTGAACCTGTGTCCCCTGCATTGGCAGGGGGGTTCTTTACCACTGGACCATCAAGGAAGTCCCCTTGCGGATTTAACTTCAAGTTTTGCAGGTGCGAGCTGCTCCTACGTTCTTGCCCTTGGGGCCACCTCTTAGGTCTGTATAGGTAAATCCTCAAAGGGCCTTCTGTCCCACCCCCAGCACTCAAGTGGTTAGTCTGATTTCCTCCCCCAGCCCAGCACACACCTTGGGGGATGTGGTGAGAATGGAAAGTAATTTCCTCCTGGCCTGAAGCCAGCTCCATGTGCCCGATCCTGCTGACTGCAGCTCACTGGCAGCAATGGCAGTGACTGATGCTGGGGAGGCCTGGGCTGGATTGAGCCAGCCTGGCACCTGTGACTAAGCCCTGAGTTGTCCAGCTCTGGGAATGGTAGCTATTCCCACGAGAGGGGAAGTCTAGTAGCTGTTTGAGCCAGGTGGGAGTGAGGACTGCTGGATATCCATGTAGGCCACCAATGTTAGCAATGATGGAAAGAATAAAATGCTGATGTCGTGAGCGCCTGCTCAGACTCTTAGGGCCAACCCATTCTCAGCAGGAGGGCCAGCTGTGTCTGAGGACAATTAGATCCTCCTAATCTGAGTGGGAGTTGTAAGTAAAAATCAAACACCATCAATTCTTTCCAATCCCCTAGTCCTGCTCCCACCCTTTGTGCAAACAAGGGCTCCCAAGAGCCAGTTCAGAGTCCTGGCTCCAGAATCAGATGAAAGGACCTGGGGACGGAGGGGAGGTGCTGGCAACCCCATCCTGGGGGAGCTTTCCTAAGGAACTCCTTTCTTCCTAGCCAGTTGGCAGAAGCGGAATTTCGCTGAGTTGGGGCCGGTTCAGATTTGCTACACTTGTGCACAGTCCCTCCCCTAGCCCTCAAGGTGCCTGGCAGGATGGGGTTGGGTGTGCATCCATCCAGAAGGGTGCCCAAGTCTGCGTCAGCACTGGGGCCTGCTGGGCAGAGCTGCTGGACTGGTTCTGCTGGGGACACGTGCTACCTGGCCCCCGTCCACACATACCTGTGATTCATCTGTCCCAGGCCTCAGGGCAAAGTCCTCTCCTGCAGCCCAAGAGCAGGTTGGGGAGGCCCTGGCCGGAAGGACCCTAAGCTCTTGCTGGGAGATCTTCCCCATTCCACCCCAATTCTCTCTTCTGTCTTAAAATCTCCAAGGACCTGTTCTCTCCATTTTTGGTCGCCTGGGGGACTGAGGTCTCTGGATTTGGGGGACTATGTTAAAAAACCTGCCTGCCAATGCAGGAGACATAAGAGACAAGGGTTCTGTCCCGGGGTCGGGAAGATGTCCTGGAGGAGGAAATGGCAACCCACTCCAGTATTCCTGCCTGGAGAATCCCAGGGACAGAGCAGCCTGGCAGGCTACAGTCTGCTGCTGCTAAGTCACTTCAGTCGTGTCCAACTCTGTGCGACCCCATAGACGGCAGCCCACCAGGCTCCCCAGTCCCTGGGATTCTCCAGGCAAGAACCCTGGAGTGGGTTGCCATTTCCTTCTCCAATGCATGAAAGTAAAAAGTGAAAGTGAAGTCGCTCAGTCATGTCTGACCCTCAGTGACCCCATAGACTGCAGCCTACCAGGCTCCTCCGTCCATGGGATTTTCCAGGCAAGAGTACTGGAGTGGGGTGCCATTGCCTTCTCCGAGGCTACAGTCTACGGGGTTGCAAAGAATCGGACACGACTGAATGACTTAGCAGCATGCAACATAACTTGGAGGTGCTCCCCCATCCCTAGCAGAGAGGCCTCTGTGGTGCCAGCTCTACGGCCCTGCCAACCGTCCTTCCTCCCCATCTTATTCGATTGTCTTCTGCTCCTCTCCTCCCCCCACCGCCCCACCACGCTCCAGCCCTGGGGAGGGGTCATGGTCCACAGGAGACCTGTGAATGTCCTAGCTCTTCCCCACAGCCCTGTGCCCTGACCACCTGGGGGGTGGAGGAAGAGGATACTGGCGGCAAGTGACAGTGAAATGGAGAAGCCAGTGGTTCTGAACGGGTTGTAGGGAGAGGACAGCACTGGGGTATTCTGATTAGAAAGTACATTCTGGCTGGGTGGGATCCAGAACTTTGAAATAATCCTCCTGCCTTAGTCCATCAAAGGGACAGAGAGGTGGGAGGGAGGTGATCACCTCAGGGATTCTGTGTGTCGAACTCTGGGCCAGCTGGCTTGGGATGGGAGTGGGTCAGGATTGAGGGTAGGTTGTAGTCTCTTTGTCTCAGCTTCTTTATTAAGCTTCATTTTTTAAGAGAATTATTTATTCATTTATTTTTGGCTGTGCTGGGTCTTTCTTGCCGTGCTCGGGCTTCCTCTCGTCGCAGCAAGCAGGGGCTGCTCTCTAGTTGCAGTATGCAGGCTTCTCATTGCAGTGGTTTCTCTTGTGGAGCATGGGCTCTAGGGTGTGTGGGCTTCACTAATTGTGGCGCATGGGCTTAGTTGCCCCGAGGCATGTGGAATCTTCCCCGACTAGGGATTGAACTTGAGTCCCCTGCCTTGGCAGGCGGAATCCCAACCACTGGAGTACCAGGGAAGTCCAGGAGAATTTCTTTGAGTCCCTGAATAGGTACTGAGGTAGAGGCTCCCTCAGGGCCGAGGATGTCCAGGGGCCAGGAGTGGTGGTCAGGGACTGACTGCCTGTGATGTGAAATTGAAGGAAACCAGTGGACTCAGCATTGGGGCTCCCTTCTGGGCTGCAACCCCCTTCCCCAGCCACCTCTTCTCGCACAGTTTGGATGGTAAAATCCAGGTGGAGGGCATTTTCCCTGGGTGCCCTGTGCTTCCCCATAGCCCTCATGAGTGCAAAGATGGCAGAGGTCTCTCACCTTCCCATTCCCCACTCCAGTCCCCCCCATGCTGTGTGTGCTCAAGGCAAAGAAAAAGTAGCAAATAAGAGGGGCTTCCCTGGTGGCCCAGTGGTTAGGACTCTGTGCTTCCACTGCAGAGGGCATGGGTTCGATCCCTGGTCAGGGAACTAAGAAAGACCCTGCATGCTGCTTGGCGAGACCAAAACAAGGAAAGGAAAAAAAGTAGCAAAAAGGGAGGAAAGAATTCCTTAAGCGGGCAGTGACTTGCCAGAGGATAAAGCTACTTAGTGGTGTGTCCAGATCCTTCCTCCCAGGCTGGCTCTTTGGATTCCCTCGGCAGACAACAGGAGATAGGAGACACGGAGCAAGTCCAGGACCTCAGAGTTCTTTCCCTCCCTCCCTGCCTTGATTAGATTAGGGGCCAGTTTCCGCTCCCCCACTCCTCTTCCTGAAGAGTGGGGACTTTATCTTCAAAGCCCAGAAGAGCTCTGGCCTCAAAACTGGCCAGAAGTCCCCACCCTCCTTTCACATTGACCATGCATCATGCCAAGTCTTTCTGGAGATGGACACCACTGTGGCCTGGGAAGCACTGAGTTCCACTGAAGAACTAGGAGCACACAGGACAGGCTGTTCTCTAACACGGACCTTTTCTGAACGGAGGCCAGGGAAGGGGAGGGAGCGAGGGCAGTAGCGAAGGCCCAGGCCAGCAATGGGCTATAAGGGATGGGCAGTCTGTATCTAGCCATGCACCATTTCCAAGGCCATCTGCAGGACCTGGCTGGAAGTTTGGGGATGGGTGTCATGGAACCCCTTCTCCAAGCTAAGACAGAGGAGGGTGTTTGTTCATCCCTCCTTCCTTTAAGAGATGTTTTTTATGCTCTTCCCTGCCTCACTTGATTACCAAAGTTATAGGTCTTTGTTATGAAAGAAACTTAGAAAATGGAACACCCCATCGTCTAAACTTCAGAGCTAGCTAAACATTTTGAACAGGTTTTATATAAAATCTTTCATATATATATATGACACATATGGGATTATCTCAGGCATATTGTTGTACAGGTTATATCTTGGGCATAATTCAGTGTCAGGACATATGGATTTTTCTCATTCTTTTTGATGACTACAGGAGATTCCATTGTATGAATGGACCTTCATTTATAAATTAAATCCACAGTGTGTCCCCAGCAATGAACTTCCTTGTATATATTTCTTTGTACTCTTGGAGATTTCCTGTAAGATGATTCCTAGAAGTAGAACTGCTGTGTCAAAGGGTACACTTATTTCAAATTTTTTCTAGATTAGTGACCAAGTATGTGTATGTGCCTTTAGAGAGTGTTTCAGTGTGTGTGTTGGGGGAGAATTTAAACCAGTTTCCTCGGCCTCCATCCTCAGATTTTAAGCCCTCTTTAAGCTGAGGGGGGTGTGTGTATGTGTGTGAGCGGGTGGGAGGGGGGTGGAGGGATGGGGGTTGGGGGTGGGGGATTAAGGGTGGGGGGTGTGGGGGTTGGGGAGTGGGAGGGGTGGAAGCAGATAGACTTTACAGTGCTTTTGCTTTATGGGAGATAAGAAATACAATCACCAGCGAAGGTAGAGGATTTGCAGGCCCGGGGATTGAGCTCCACCCAGGAATGCCTGGTTGATGATGGAGGTGGGCAGATGGTGAGGACCCCCTAAGCACCCAGCTCCTCACAGGCGGCAGGCAGAGTGGGCGAAACAGTTCCTGAAATAAATCCCTGGGACTTGGCCCAGGGAGGGAGTGAGGCTGAGATAGGAGCGCATGCTCTGAAGGGAATGTGAACAGATTTGAGCTTGAAGGAGGACAGCTGGGGCCCGGGACCTACCCCCACCCGCGCCCCCATCCACTAACCTATAGGGCCCCCCACCAGCCGCCATAACTCATGGGATCCCAGAACCGGAACCGGAAGCGAAAGTGTGAAGTATCAGATCTCTCGGCTACCCTGAACTGTTTGGGACTCCATCTCTATTTAGTTTATTCAGGTCTCTGCGCTAATCCGGGTCTCTGCCCCTCCTGGATAGAGTCGTGTGATGGTGAAGGGGGAGAGGAAGGAGGGTTTATCTTTTTAGCACCTCCCATCCCCCTCCTAATAAATCTGGTGAAAAGATTGGTGGAGTAGGGTGGGGCTGACACCTGGCTTTTAAAGATTGCTGAAAGTGAGGTTTTGTGCTTTTGATTGTGTTTGTTTTTATAAGATCATGCCCTGCTTTCCATTCCAGATGCTGACTCTTATCCCTCAGGAGAGAGAAGGCAGAAGTGCTTGCTCATTCCCTGGAACTCTCCCAGTGTAATGGGGGAGGAACAGAGCCACCAGTCAGACCAGGCAGCATCTCAGAAAGTAACCCACGAAGCAAGACTTCTGTGACCTTGACCAAGTCATTTCTTGTCCCCTGACCTCAGTTTACCCATCTGTAAAAGGAGGGGGTTGAATACATAATTATCTTTTCTGGTTTTCTTTCTCTGGTCCTCAGTAGGAGGTGGGCATGGGGAACTCCTTAATGATCTTTCTGTCTTTCTCTTATCTTTTGTTGAAATGACCTTGTTTTGTTTTTAAGTTTGTTTACTGTCTGCCTTCATCTCCAGGTTGTACAGCCTTCATCCATTTTGCCCACCGATCTATCCCCAGGACAGTGGCAGGCACACTTGTAAGTGTGGTGGATGATCATCTTGTATCTATGGAATTCGGGGTGTCCACCCAAGGGTTGGAGGGTTGGGGTGTCACCTCAGTGAAGAATCTTTTTAGTCTATAAATGCTAATAACATTCAGGAAAGAGACTAATAAATAAGGTTAGGGAGTTTATCTGGGAGGGTTTCCTGGAGGAGGTGAGGAAAAGAAGCAGATATAGAACTGGAATTAAGTATTCTGATTAAGTAAGAGAGGAGGACCATGGGATTGGAAGTACTTTCTTGGTCCTACCTACTGCTCGGGAGGCAAGACCTGAGGTTGAGGTTTAACAGTTTCGTTCCTCTCTTCCCAGTAATTAGTTACCTGGCCTGGGACACTGCCTAGAGTCTGTTCACCACTCCCCTATCCCAGCTCCTCCCAAGTTCACCCCAGGATGGTCAAACTGTATCTAGATCCCATTATCTGCCTCAGCACTCCAGACGAGCCCAGCGTAGAGCAGGGGATAGGGAAGGGACTCACAAGTTCTAGACTTGTGATATCCAATATGGCAGCCACCAGCCATATGTGGCCACTGAGCAGGGGAAATGTAACTGATCTGAGACCTATAAATATGAAATATACGACAGATTTTGAAGCCTTAGTATGAAAAAAGAATGTATATATCTCATACTTTTTTATATAGATATGTTGTTTTTGAATATATTGAGTTAAAATGCTTCATTAAAATTAGTTTCATCTGCTTCATTTTACCTTTAAAAAATGTGGCTCCCAGAAATTCTTAAATTACATATGTTGTTCATATTCAATTTCTTTTAAAAATATTGTTATTATTTAAAATTTGTATATTTATTTGACGGTGTTGGGTCTTGGTTGCAGCATTCAAACTTCTTAGTTGTGGCGTGTGGAATCTAGTTCCATGATCAAGAATCGACCCTGTGCCCCCTGCAGTGGAAGTTCTGAGTCATAACCACTGGACCATCAGGAAATTCCTTCAATTTAATTGAAAACACCTTATCAAACTATGATTCTCACTGATTCAAACCTGATTACTTTGCAGGTGATTTTATAGCTTCAATCAGGGTGTGTTCATGCTATAAACCATCTCTTTAACTGTCTGTTTGCTGATGAGCCCAGTTAACTAGAATCCACAGAAAATTCCTAACGTGATTTTACTCAATAGCTTTTGACCTTTCATCATACTGCTGAGATAGTAGCAACAGTGTTGATAGACTGAAGTTTCATCATCTTCCCATCACTTGCTGCCTTCCTCAGCCCAGCCCTCTCCCAATCCCTGCAAGGTGCTGGAGCAGAAAGAGAGTTCAGGCAGGAGCTACTGAAGGGGAAGATGCCAGCTGGGGGATCTGGATTATCTGCTCCTGAGTTTGCACAAACATTAGTGGGTGGCCCGAATGTGTGTGTAGGTGTAGTGGGAGAGGTCAGTTCTACAATAAAACCCTCCATCCACTTGTCTCCCCCGCCCACCGCCCCCCCAACCCCAGGCCCGAGAGCATCAATCCAATCACTCACTCATTCTTTCAAAAAATCGCCTATAATATCTTAAGGTTTAGCTTTATTGTGCACAGACACACCTTCCTTGGCACTGGAGCTAAAGGTATAACCTGTACTCAGAGACGCTCTAGATCCTCGATGCAGAGCCTGAGACAGGGATTCAGAGGCACAAGGTTTATTGAGGGCAAAGTCTCAGGAGGAGAGGAGAGAGGGAAGCAGGATAGGGCAGGAGAAGGGCTCAGCAAAAGCCCCTTCTCACAGCTGGATTCTGATTTGGACTTCACTCAGTAGGGAAGCTCTGGATGGAGCCTGGAACCACAGAGAGGAGCCCCCTGAGACAGGGAAGCTGGTCTTTGGTACCCTTCCCCCATCCCATCAGTCAGTTAATAGGCTGCTGGTTGCTCAGGTCTCCAGAGAAGAGGCCACCACAAATTGTTGGAGTCACTGGAACCAACACTTACAGCCAGTAGAGGGGCCTGGGCGGGGCATCAAGGCATCCACTCAGGGTGTGGACTGAAAGGAGAAGTTGCTGACCTGGGCACGCCAGAGCCCTGATTGCTGCCTGTGTTTGGCAATCCTGTCCTCTTTCTACTCTCCCTCTGGGTCTCAACCTCAGCCCTTATCTGCCCTCTTCCCACCTTGTTTCTTCCTTTGTCTGTTTCTTGGTCCCTCCCTACCCTCAACATCCTTGGTTCCTGCCTCTGAGCTGCCCTTTCTCTTCTGAAACTCAGCATGAAATGCTGAGTTTCTTTGAAAGCCTCCAGGAAGTGGGGTACTGGGTTGCCCACGTTGACCTCTTTCCTTGTCAGTGGGTCAGTTGAACCGCACTGTTCCCTTAGAAAACTCTGGGGTCCCAGGGAACATTTGACTCAAACCCCTTTTGTTGCGTGCTTCCTTTCCTAGGTGTATCCATCCCCACCTCCTCTCTTGGAACAAGGACACTTTAGGAGAAATTCATTCTCAAGGCTTGACTCCTACTTAAACATCACAGGATACATTCTCTGGAAGGAAAGGGTGGAATCTGGGCTGGCTTCCTTAGAAACTTCAGCACTGGAAAGACACCTCCTTTCCTTGTCCCCTCTTAATTTCAAACAGAGACTGGGAGAAAGGAAGAGATGATTGTTTCTGGTCAGAGGCTGGGGGATGGATGGACTGACCTCTGAACCTCCCTTTTTTATGGCACAGCCCTGTTTGTAGAGATGCCAGAATTCTGATCAAAAAAGCAAGGGAGAGAAAAAGAAAGTATTCTCTGGGGGCATTTGGTTGCATTTTCATATCCCAAATCACACAGAGGGATGCAGTGTCATGCGCTCCATAACCCTCCTGTCTCTAGCATGTGGATTTCCTGTGGTTTGTCACACACACGCATGCAGACACACACACACACACACACACACCCATCTTGTTGAAACCAGGACTGCTGGTTCCAGGGAAGGGAGTGAGGAAGCAGCTGCGGACAGATGTGGGTGGCCACATACTTCTCCCTCTGGGAGGTGACACTTCCACTACACCTCCACAGGTTTCATCTGAACCTCACCCTAGACTGGGCCCTGTGTGTCTGGGTGGGCAGGATGGATGGAGGAGATGGGCAGGCCCTCTGCCAACAAGGAAAACATTCTTAACAGGCCCTTGAACTCTCAGCAAATCAATTCTTCCAAGGACCAAATCTGGAGGAAACTCAGCTTAAAGAACAGCAGCGGAGGGACTTCCCTGGAGGTCCAGTGGTTAAGACTCTGAGCTTTCACTGCAGGGGGCATGGGAGCTAAGATCGTACATGTTCTGAGGCTCGGCCAAAAAGAAAAGGAAAAAAGAACAGCAGGGGATTAGGCCCTAGATTGCTGGGTGAATTTCAGTGACAGTTGATAGATGGAAGCACTCGGGAGGAGTTTGGGGGAACATTCATATTTCCTACTGTATTGACAGAAGGCAGAATGTGGGGCCAGGATAAAGCATCGGGTCTGGATTGGGGAAAGTGACCCTGGCAGTCCAAAGCATTTGACATCTCTGAATCAGAGGAAGGGACTGCCTGACCGGACGTGTCACCCCCATTAGGCTGGGGCTGAGGCTGTAATTGCGGTAATTCGTTGATGAATGCAATTTGCAGCTGGCTTCTCTCCCTGTGACAGGCCTCAATTAGAGCTGCCAGAGGGAGCTGAAATGGGAGGGGGAGCTGGGATGTTGTTTCCAACTGCTTCTCCTGGTTCCCTCTCAGCTCGTGGTCCCACCCTGAAACAAGAGGGACTTTTTTTTTTTTTTTTAAAGAAGAGATTCTTTAGGGTGATTCATTAACCCCTTGTCTCTACGTATTAAAAAGCAGAGACATCACTTTGCTGAAAAAGGTCTGTATAGTCAAAGCTATGGTTTTCCCAGTAGTCTTGTATGGATGTGAGTTGGACCATAAAGAAGGCTGAGTGATGAATTCGATGCCTTTGAATTGTGGTATTGGAGAAGACTCTTGAGAGTCCCTTGGACTGCAAGAAGATGAAGCCAGTTAATCCTAAAGGAAATCAACCCTGAATATTCATTGGTAGGACTGATGCTGAAGCTGAAGTTCCAGTACTTTGGCCACCTAATTCGAAGAGCACACTCACTGAAAAAGACCCTGATGCTGGGAAAGATTGAAGGCAGGGGAAAGATTGAAGGCAGGAGGAGAAGTGGGTGGCAGAGATGAGATGGTTAGATAGTATCACCAACTTAATGGACATGAATTTGAGCAAACTCATGTCCATTGAGTCTGTATGCCATCCAACCATCTCATCCTCTGTTTCCCCTGCCTTCAATCTTTCCCAGCATCAGGGTCTTTTCCAAAGAGTTGGCTCCTCACATCAGGTGGAAAGTATTGCACCAGGTGCTGAGGGATTTGAAAATAAATGTGACATGGAATCTCTCCTCTGGCAGATAGTGGCGGACAGAGGAAACTGGTATGCTATAGTCCATGGGGTCGCAAAGTTGGACACGATTCAACAATTGTCCCCCAACGCCCAAACTTATCCCCAGAGATATAATTTCAGAACAAGTGGTGCTAGGTGGAGAGGGAGAAAGATATAAAATGAAAGATACCTTCCTTTAGGCTGGAATGATATGGATTTTAAAACTCAATTTTGTGATTTGCCTGGTGGTCCAGTGATTAAGACTTCACCTTCCGATGCAGGAGGTGTGGGTTTGATTCCTGGTCAGGGAGTTAAGATCCCGCATGTCTCACAGCCAAAAAAACAAAACATAAAACAGAAGCAATATTGTAACAGATTCCATGAGGACTTTAAAAAATAGTCCACTTCAAAAAAGAAATCTTAAAACAAAATCCCCTCAATTTTAATTTAGCTTAGTATTTTCTCATTTATTTTAGAGGTTCTAAAAGTCCTATAGGAAGGAAGACTTTTGAGCCAAAACGCTTATATCTGTCTTGTAGTCTCCTGTGCCTCTCATCAGAGAAAGGGGGAAAAAAATACAAGGTAGGATAATGGAAAGGAGAGAGGAAAAATCAACTTCCCATAGATACATAATTTTAATTTCAAAAGACTGATAGGGACACTAGAGAATATGCAGTCCAATGGTTTTCAGACTGTTTGAAAAACTAACAGCAGTGTTCCTTCCAACAAAATCTAACAAAGAAACTCAATGTGCAAAAAAATGTCATGACTAATCTGGTGAGAGTAGAAGTGGGGGCTCTGAGCCCCCTGGACCGTCCTCCACCCTGAGTCCTGCCTCCCCTACTTCCTGCCTCTGTGACCTCCTGATGGTATCTGTAAGGATCACCCTTCAGTTATGATGACCAGCATCCTGGATCTGTCCTGTTTTGGCATCAAAACTCCCAAATCCCGAGAAATCTCTCAAACCAGGGCAAACAGAGACAACTGGTTACTTTACCTTCAGTGGAGCATAGTTAGGAAAGCACATTACAATCCCTTTGATATAACGATGAATATACAGAGGCAAAGAGAGGGGACATGGTTTGAAGTCCTGTGGTTAGATTCCCCATGCCCACGTGTGGCCTGTATACTAGGGTGTAAATTTTGCCCCTCTGTCTTGTATCCCTGTGAGAGGTACAATTATCCCCTTCCAAATTTTTCTCCTTCATCAGAGCCTTTCTTGTGAAGGCTTCCCTGATTCCTCCGGAAAGAATTATATCTTCTCTTCTAATTCTTCTTTTAGAGCATTTAATCTTGAGTCTCCCACTTGGATTGGGAGATTCTTGGTTCCATGTCACCTTTATTTTCATATCCCTCAGCACCTAGTGCAATACTTTCCACCTGATGCGAAGAGCTGACTCTGGAAAAGACCCTGATGCTGGGAAAGATTGAAGGCAGGGGACAACAGAGGATGAGATGGTTGGATGGCATCACAGACTCAATGGACATGAATTTGAGCAAATTCTAGGAGATGGTAAAGGACAGGGAAGCCTGGCGTGCTGCAGTCAGAAATGACTCAGCGACAACAACGGCACCTAGTGAAGTGTCTGGAATAGAGCAGGCATTCAAAAGATGTGTTTAGATAGATGGATGGATGGATGGATGGACAGACAGATGGATTTGGAGGATAGATGGATGGGAAGATTGATAGATGGAATGGATGGGTGGATAGAAAGATGGATAGGTAGAAGTCTGGGTGCCATGTTGAAGGCTTTGGAATGGAACAATTGCGCAAGTTCTAAGCAAGTTCCTCTTGGATCAATTTCCCTAATATGGCCATTTTGTTTGAATTTGACTTTTGGACTATCTAATAAATCCATATTCAGATACAGGGACTGAAGAAGCTTCCCAACCCAATTAAGACTCATTTAAACTGATCATTTTTTTTTTTTTTTGGATTACTTGTGTCATTGCTTTCCTGTACGAAAAGTTACGATTTAACTACACAAATACAATATTTGGTGAAAATATCTCAAATAGGCAGCTGATGGCAGTGACGAAGAGTATCTGAAAATAAACAGTTTAAAAATATCAGCGAAGGGAGAGTGTAGGAGGCAGGGAGCGAGGGTGAGCAGTTGGTGAATATAGCGAGCAAGATGATCAGGACTCAAAGACTGGAATCTGATAGGAGGAATGTATATGAGGTGTGGAATGTCTCAATTAGTATCAAGAGATGATAGGATAAAAAAAAAGAGATAATAGGACTGAAAATTTTGAAAGAAAGAGGGGAATGATGTTGATTGTATTCTGAAGTAAAACATTGTGTGTTAAGTCGTTTCAATCGTGTCTGACTCTTTTCGATCCTATGGATTGTAGCCCACCAGGTTCCTATGTCCATGTGATTCTCTGGAGTGGATTGCCATGCCCTCCTCCAGGGGATCTTCCTGAGCCAGGGATCGAACCCTCGTCTATTATATCTCCTGCATTGGCAGGTGGGTTCCTTACCACTAGCGCCACCTGGGAAGCAAAACATTAGACTAAATGATTCTTCGTGATTCTGGACCTACTGTTCTTTAACTGCAATTTACTGTGCATCCATTCCGACCCACGTGTCAGGCCAAGCACTTTCACTTACATTATCTCAGCCCATCTTGCCTGGGGGCAGGAAGATGGAGTCTGTACACTCTCAGATGTGCAAATTCTTCTCCAACGATCTCATCCACACCCAGAATTTTAATCACAGCAGGTATGCATCAGCTCTTAAGTGTTCATCTCTAGCCCCACACTTTACCTCCACCCCATGCTGAATATGGATGTCTGCAAGAGAGATCTTGCTAAACTCAAGAGACTCCATGTTGAACTTGTCTGTTTCCAGCCCAGATTTTCTCCTCTGCTCAGATTCCCCAACTCTATTCAAGGCACGCTCATCTGATTCACTCAACACCCAAAACAGGACCTAGGCATCATCTTCTTCTCCCTCCCCTGACCCACAACTTCCCTTGCTGGTCACCATGTCTAGTAAGTCTAATTCCTAGATACTGTTCAGATCTGTGTCTTCCTCTTCATGCCCTCAGAATCATCCTAAATTCAGGTCCTCATCATTTCTCACTGGGCTACAACCCTAGCTTCCTTGGTGGTCTCTTATTTGCCCATCTTTTTTTTTTTTTTCTTTATTATTATTATTTTTTGAAAATGTGGACTATTTAAAAAAGTCTTTATTGAATTTATTACAATACTGCTTCTGTTTTATTTTTTGATTTTTTGGCCCTGAAGCATGTGGAATCTTAGCTCCCTGACCAGGGATCAAACCTGCACCCCCTGCATTGGAAGGTGAAGTCTTAACCACTGAACCCCCAGAGAAGTCCCTTACTTCCCCCTCTTGAACCCTGGGAATCTCTTCCCCACTTGGTTGCCAGACTCATTTTTCCAAAATGCAAATCAGATCAGTTACCTCCTCCTGTTAGTTAAGGCTTTTGATGAAAGCCCAGCTGGGTCCAAACTCCTTAACATCCGTGACAAAGGCGCTCCTCCTTTGAGCTTTCCTCTGCTTAGCTCCTCACTGGACTGCTCCAGATCATGGCCCATGCCAGCAGGGTTCTCTCTGTGTCAGCCCCAGGCCTTTGCACAGGCTGTTCCTGCTGCTCAGAAATGCCTCTCCTCCCATGATCATTGATCTAATTCCTCCTCGTTCCTCTTGACTCAGTGTGTTGGGTGTGGCCTCCTCCAGGCAGAATCCCTGACTGCCTCTTCACTCCTGAGTCTGGGTGAGGTGCCCCTCCTCTGACCTCTTACTGTGCGCGGTGTCTCTTCCTTTCCTCTGATCTCTCTGCAGCACAGTTGCCTGTTTACTTGTCTGTCTCTCCCACTCCAGTGTGTTTTCCCAGGACAGGTGTGCTGTCTTTCACAGCTGCATCCCTGTGCTGATTGTGCTGCTTGGCATGTAGTATGCCCAGTAAATGTTTGTTGAATGAATGTATGACCTCCCATCCTTCATCATGAATGAGCCTTTGGTTTGTTGGTTTGTTTTTTACCTCACCAGGTGGCATGCAGGATCTTAGTTCCCCGACCAGGGATTGAACACACGTCCCCTGCAATGGGAACACACTCTTAACCGCTGGATCACCAGGAAAGTCCCCAGCCTTTGATATCATCTTCTCTCTCGGGGAGGCCAATTCAGGACAGTTTAAGCTAGAACTCAGAAAGTGCTGTAGGAGTCAGTATACATTTCTCTCTCTCCCTCTCCCGTCTAGATCAGATTTTGTCGGTGGCCACGCCCTTGGCACAGACTCGGGCAGCTCAGTCTGCAGGATGTCAGCTGGCAGCAAACAGCCATTCCCTTCCTCCCTGGCTCTGTCTTCTCTCAGCACAAATTGCTTTTCCCTTTTTGGGTGTTTAGAGTTCTGATAGCCGAGGACTGGGTGGGAAGGTGGCAGCAGCAAGCTGTCTGCAGGGAGGTAGAAAAGGGGGTATGTGTGTGGGGGAGAGCCAAGTTGTGGGTGGAAGCATGCTATGTGGGCCCTTTTGAGGGAGAAAGAGAATTTAGCTCTCTGGGCTGTCTGGGGTAGAGCAGCTGGGATGTCCTTGTCCTCTTTTGTTCTCTGAAAGTTGAGATTGCCCTGTTGATATTAGCCTCCTAAATATTAGTGGGCTTTCTAAGGGAAGGCAAAGAGACAGATTTTGGATTTTCAGAACTGGCCCTGTACATTTTCTTGCTACCAAGCCACTGTATGAAATCTTGGGGGTCAGATTACTGCTGATCCCTTGTTTTGGAGAATATAAGGAGTTCTGCCACATACTTCATTCATTTATTCATTACCTGGGTGATGCCAGATGCTGGGGACCCAGAGATGAACAAGGCTCAGGGCTCACAGTCTAAATGGGGTGAGTCTGTAAGTGAAAATGTTATGACAGTATGATCTGGGGTGGCTGCCAGAGCACGAACTTGGTGGACTCAGAGGGCGGGTCATTCTCTCTGTGGAAAGGCATCAGCTAAGAAGGTGACACTGGCTTTCCAGGACACCTTCCTGCACTGCCTTATTATCACTACCGCCTCCAACTTCCCTTCCTCAGAGGAAAAAGGAAAGGTGTTTGTCTCTCAGTCATGTTCGACTTTCTGCGACCCTGACTCTTACAGACCCATGGTGGACTGTATCCTGCCAGGCTCTTCTGTCCATGGAATTCCAGGCAAGAATATTGGAATGGGTTGCCATTCCTTTCTCTGGGGGATCTTCCTGACCCAGGGATTGAACCCGTGTCTCCCACATTTCAGGCATATTCTTTACCATCTGAGCCACCTGAGACTGTTTAATTCTTCATGAGGAGAGTGGTATCATATTTGGTAAAGAGAGTAACTGAATTCAGAGAAGACAACATAGTTTCAGATCCTGATTCACCAACTCATTCATTCATTCAGTAAATGCCCTTAATCAGCTGTGAGACCTTGAAGAGTTGACAGTAATTCTCTGAGCGTCAGTATTTTTATTTTTATATTTGGGATTCGGGTGATACCCACCTCATTCTTTTTTGAAGATTACATGAATTAGTATATGGGACAACTGTTTGTAAGCTGTTAATCACTTTGCAAATGTGATCTGTTATTTGTCCTTCCACTTATGCACTCATTCAGCCAGCCAGTAACTACTGAGGGACCTCTAATTTTTTTGGCTGCATCATGCGGCCTGTGGAACTTTGCCAACAAGGGATCGAACCTGTGCCCTCTACAGTGGAAGTACAGAGTCTTAACCAAGGGACCACCAGGAAAGTCCGAGGCCCTCTTCTAAGGAAAGATTGACAAGTACCTCTTTGTGGCAGGAGACTGTTTGATGCGAGTGTGTGTGTATATGTATGTTGTGCGTGTGTGAGGGTCTGTGAGTGACTGTAGAGAGCCTTCCGTCTCGTCTGAAGGGAAGTCCTCGCTTCCCTAGCCCCCAGCCTTCCACACTGGGTGCAGATGGGCACAAGCTCTCCTCTCTTTCCCTTGGCTGAGGGATGCTGGTACACGGAGGAGGTTGGCAGGGTGCATGACTCACCAGCCTTAGTCACCCTGCCTACGGGACTTCTCTTCTGACAGGATGGTGACCTAAAATAAGTGAAGATCAAGGTAGTGTTTCAGGCTGTGTCTCTGTGGGGCATCTGAGCCACCAGGAAGGCAGCCAAATTCATTATTTTGCATGCCTGCCAGCCCTTCACCACTCACATCAGGAGCATCCCAGAGAATTGTGGAATTGAAGGGGCTTCATAGTGAGCAGTACACTGGAGGTACTTTCCCACCACAGTCATTGCCTCTGCAGATCCTGGCCGGCCACACCATCAGCTCCAGTGTGTGTACAGTGCTTTACAGTTTACAAGGAGACTTTTTAAAAAGTTATTTTTATTTATTTGGCTGTGCTGGGGTCTTAATTGCAGTATGCAGGATCTAGTTCCCTGACTAGGGATCAAACCTGGGCCCCTTGCATTGGGAAAGTGGAGTCTTAGCCTCTGGACCACCAGGGAAGTCCCACAAAGAGTTTTAGTACATTTCTCTCACTAGATTCTCACAAGAACTCTGTGAGGCCACTACCAGACAGGCAGAACAGTGTAGACGGAGTGGAGTGTATGGCCTCTGGAGCCAAACAATCTGCATTTGAATCTGTTTTTATTACTTCCCAGCTGTGGGAGTGAGCAAATCCCCTCACCTCGCTATGCCCCAGTTTCCTTGTTTAAATAACAGTACCTACTCTGTATAGTTTTTGTAAGAACTAATGGTTTACTTGTTTATTGCTCATCTCTCCAAATTAAACCATAAACTATAGAAAGGCGGCATCTTGTTTTGTTTGCTGAGTGTCTGGAGCATTTAGAACAGTGCCTGACACAGAGAAGTTCGCAAAAAGTACTTGTGCGATGAATGAAGAAACCTGGAGCAAGCCAGGTGCACGGTATGTCCTGTGTTAGCTCCATAGTCAGTTTGGGCTGTGTGTATGCTCCTTGCTCAGTCGGGGCCGACTCTTTTTCGACCCCATGGACTGTAGCCGGTCAGGCTCCTCTGTGATGGGATTCTCCAGGCAAGAACACTGGAGTGGGTTGCCATGCCCTTCTCCAGGGGATCTTCCCAACCCAGGGATCGAACCTGCGTCTCCTGCACTAGCAGGTGGATTCTTCAGCACTGAACCACCTTAGGGTACTGTAACAAAGATGCTGTAGACTGGGTGGCTTAGACACAGAACATTATTCTTCACAGATCTGAAGGCTGGCAAGTCCAAGGTCAAGGTGCGGGCTGCTTTGGTTCTTCCTGAGTTGCAAAGAGATGCCTTCTTGTGCATCCCCACGTGGCCAAGACAGAGATTTTGTGTATCTTCGTTTTAATAAGGGCATTAATCCCATCATGGGACCCCACCCGCATGACTTAATTAGCCCTAATTACCTCCCAAAGGCCCCACCTCCAAATACCGTCACACTGGGGATTAGGGTTTCAACATAAATTTTGAGTGTGTGTGTTGGTGGGGGGCAGATAGAAACATTTAGTCTATAGCAGCTACTATTATAGAATTTCCCTTATTTGGGGGATATAGAAACTGAAGTTTAGAGCACTTGACGTGAATTGCTTCAAGTCACAAAGCCAAAACATGGTAGAGCTGGAGCTTAAAATGGGACTGCTTACTCTCAATCAAAGGCCATTTCTCTCTGTCTTTTTAAAAAATATCAGGGAGGTCACAGCCTCCCTCAGGGTCCATATCTTGCATAACTATGCAGCCCTTCGTTTTATTTTTTATTTAAATTAATTATATTTATTTTTTGGCTGTGCTGAGTCTTTGTTGGTTTCTCTAGTTGTGGTGTGTGGGCTTCTCATTGTGGTGGCTTCTCCTGTTGGAGATCATGGTCTCTAGGGTGCGTGAGCCCAGTAGGTGTGGCACGTGGGCTTAGTTGCTCCATGTCATGTGGTATCTTCCCAGACCAGGGACTAAATCCCTGCTCCCTACATTGGCAGGCAAATTCTTAAGTGCTGGACCACCAGGGAAGTCCCAAGGACCATTTCTCTTATACCATGACTATCCCAATTCCTTCTTCTATTTCCTCTCTTTAATTCCTCCCCTCACCCTCTCCAGGTAAATACTCATTATAGTTGGGTTGGTTGAGTTAATCTAGTTCCTTTTTCACAGCATAGAGAGCTGTAGGACTTCCACCAATTCATAACTCTGGTATGAATAGTTTCTCCATCTCTTAAATGGACATCATAATAGAACCTACCTCATAGATTCAGTTTTGTGAGGATTAAATGATGGATAATGTATGGAGAGTGGAAGGCACATAGTAATAATAGCTCATGCATATAAAATATTAATCATCATCTTCATTATCTTTTAGTGGCCACTGGGCAGAATTTAAAATATATCTTCAATTTAGATCATAGGTTATTAGAGTTGGAAGAGATCTTAAAGAATATGGTCCAACCTTTTAATTTTACACATGAAGAAATAAAAACGCAGGATCATTTTACTTGCCCAAAGGTTCGGTACTTGCTAAAAATATATATATCCTAGAGGAAACTGGGTGAAGATTTGCAGCGACTCTTTCTACTATCTTTACAATTCTTTGGTAAATCTAAAATTATTTCAAAATAAAAAAAAATAATAACAGCAACAACAATATCTGTTGCAGCTACTCCTAAAAAATATCACCTAAATTATAAAGCTGAAACTTCCCTGGTGCCTCAGATGGTAAAGAATCTGCCTGCAATGTGGGAGACTCAGGTTTGATCCCTGGGTTGGGAGGATCCCCTGGAGAAGGAAATGGCAACCCACTCTAGGATTCTTGCCTGGAGAATTCCATGGACAGATGAGCCTGGTTGGCTACAGTCCACGTGGTTGCAAAGAGTTGGACACAACTGAGTGACTAACATATATATAAGGCAGGAAGTGGAATGAGGTTGTGGGTGTTGGGAGGAGAAGTAGGGAGGTATTTAGGAATATTCTTTTCCAATTCCTTTGTTCCTCTCAAAAGACATATTGACTTGTATTTCAGTGCATTTACCCTATCTCTGTTATAGCTAGTAAACCCATCCATCGATCTCTTCTTTTCAGTGTCCATTTGATTTTTTTTGTTATCAAATAACCACTTGATTTTAAAATTTCTATTCCCTGTAAAAATTTTCCATTTTTCATCTATTTTGTATACCTTCTATTTTCCAAACCTGTTAAAATAATTATTTAAAAACCTTTGTCTTCTACTGTGAATTCACAGTAGAATCTACTGTGAATCTACTATTGTGTGTTTTTTTCATTTGACTGTCAGTCATATATTTCTTTTCACATAGGTAGTTAATTTTTGATTGCGTGTTAGAAATTATGTATCTAAGCACTGTAGTCTCCACAAAATGGTTATTTTCGACCAGAGACAGTTTATTCTAGCTCTGTAAAACACAAAATGTGGCCAGTCCCATTAATCCAATGGGGGTCTTGTGGGGGTGAGGCTGTATTACAGATTTGATGAGATTCAGCGCACCTTGGATTTGCCCTGTTTTTAAATGTGACCGTCCTCAGCTTCCAGCTGAGGCCTGGCAGATTGTGTCCTCAACACCAAGAGAAATATAAGAATTTCTGCTTTGCTTTTCAGAGGTTTGTCAGTATCTCTTTTTAGCTTTCCTGCCTGCATACCTTTGGAATTCAGCATGGGTTTGGAGGAAAAACTGCCTGCATATGGGAGGTCCCTAACGTCTCTCATTTTGGTTTTCTAATTCTTATGTGACTATTGGAAGCTCTAATGGCTTTTCTACTCAGCAGCAAAGCCCTCTGTTTAGGACGAGCCCAGATTATCAGTGTTTAGTCTTGCTCAGAATTCGTGAATGCTCCCAGGGGAAAAGGAGCTATGGACATTCAGTCATTTCTATATAAGATCCCCCTCTAACCCCCAGAACATTAGTCTGTCTAGAGAACTTCTGCAGCTCTCTAATGCTTTTTTTTTGGAAGTATAGTTAATTTATAGTGTTGTGTTAATTTTTGCTGTACTGCAAAGTGATTCAGTTTTATATACACACGTAAACATTCTTTTTTTATATTCTTTTCCATTATGGTTTAATTCATGATACTGAATGAATTAAACCATAATGCAGTTCCTTGTGCTATACAGTAGGACCTTGTTGTTCATCCATTTTATATATAACAGTTTGCCTCTGCTAATTCCAAACTCCCAGTCCTTCCCTATCCCACCCTCCTCCCCCATGGCAACTGCAAGTCTGTTCTCATTTGTGTCGTATTTTAGATTTGACATATCAGTTATATCATATGGTATTTATTTTTCTGACTTACTTCACTTAGTATGATAATCTCTAGGTGCATCTCTGCTGCAGCATACAGCATTATTTCATTCTTTCTTATGGCTGAATAATATTCCATTGTATGTATATTACCACATCTTCTTTATCCATTCATCTGTTGATGCCATTGAGGTTGTTTCCCTGTCTTGGCTATTGTGAATTATGCTATGAACGTAGGGGTGCATGTATCTTTTAGAATTACAATTTTGTCCACATCTAATGCTTTTATAAATGTTAGTTCTGCAGTTTATCTGACTTTTCTAGCTGTTCCTGGAGAAAGTGTTGGCTTGCTATGAACTATTCCATCTTATCCAGAAGCACTCCCAAAAGAGATATTACAATGGGCTGAAAAATTGGGACAATATCTATTGTAAAATCCTTTTTCCCTTCCTTTCATCTTCCTTCTTTTTTCCCAATAGCCCTGCAGGTGTGTGTGTACAAAAAGGAGTGGGGCCTTACGGTCAATTCCAGATCTGCTACTTACCTACTGCGTGACATTAGAAAATTTATTTTATCTCTCCATATCTCAGTTTGGGGCTTCCCTGGTGACTTAGACAGTAAAGAATATACCTGCAATGCAGGAGAACCCTGGTTTGATTCCTGGGTTGGGAAGATCCCCTGGAGAAGGGGTAGGCTACCCACTTCAGTATTCTTGGGCTTCCCTGGAGACTCAGGCAGTAAAGAATCTGCCTGCAATGCAGGAGACCTGGGTTTGATCCCTGGGTTGGGAAGATCCCCTGGAGGAGGGCATGGCAAGCCACTCAAGTATTCTTGCCTGGAGAATGCCCATGGACAGAGGAGCCTGGCAGGCTGCAGTCCATGGGATCACAAAGAGTCGGACATGACTGAGTGATTAAGCACATCACAACTATCATTTTGCTTTATATTATCATTTATATTTTCATAATTGTTTCACAGTTCAAAAAGACTATGATATTTCCTGCAAAGTTTTCTCACTTGGTGCTACTCAGTGTAGGTCGTCAGACCAGCAGCATCATTATTACCTTGGAACTTGTTCTAAAGGAAAATTCTTGGGCTGGTGCAGAGACCTATCCAATCAGATGCCTGGAGAATAAGTTCTCCTCACCCCAACTTTCCAGATAGTCTCTAAGTTGGAGAAGCACTGATTTAGCCAACACACTCTTTGATATTTACATAGTTGCCCACCTACTTCTTTATATCACCATTTGAAAGTTGTACACTATTTTTGTACATAGAACTATCAGTTTTCACATTCATCATTCATTATTAGAAAATTTTAACCTTGACACAAGAATTTCAACACATAGAGCATACAGGAGATTTTTATTCCAAGGTACATTGGGACTGTTTATCTCTATGGAAAAAGAATATTCACATATACTAATAAATTGGTATGACATGCCTTGTTTGTGTTACTGATGTTATAACTGACAAGATATGATGGAAAAATATGTGGCCACATGATCACCCATCACATACAAGTTCAGAAATGTCACTGAAGAACACATTTCACAACTCAGTTTTCCAAAGGATGAAGTCAAAGCAGAATAGCAAATTTTGGTCATATACTGAGATCAAAGGTGAACTTTGAGACATTTTTTGTAGCTATTGTTAACTATCAAGGTGGCCTTGTGTCCTTCAGGGTCCTGGAGGGGCTTCAGTTCTTCGTCGTTCAGACTTCTTTATGGGCCAACTCACACATCTGTACGTGACTACTGGAAAAAACCATAGCTTTGACTATATGTACCTTTGTCAGCAATAATGAATCACAATAGGAAGGGGATTCTGCCCTAATCACATCCTTGATATGAGCAAGAAGGTTCCTACTGAATCTGTTTTGGAATTTCATTTGGTTATTTCCTCTCCTTTCCCAACCTATCAATGTGATTGAGAATGTCGTGAGATACTAGATGGGAAGATGCTTCATAATCCAAAGGGAACCAGAAGAGGAGCCCAAGTATTACCTTCCTATCAGAAACCATGGCCCAGGGACACAGTGTCTCCTTATGAACACATGATGGTTCTTGAAGAAATGCCCTTTGAGGGGTGTTTTATGGTCAGAATATGTTCTCTGCAGCCCCCCATTCTTTCATTTATTTCTTTGCTTGCTCACATGGCCAACACTTCTTGAGTTCTGCTCTATGCCAGTCCCTATTCTGGGCTCTGGGCCTAGAGGAGCCTCAGCAAGGCAGATCTGGCCCTTGCCCTCAAGCAGCCATCAATGGGACAGGGTCCCAGAGGATTCTGATGCTGTGTGATACAGGCACCAGGATAAGGGGACACACAGGGACCCTAGGATCACAGAATCCTTGAATTGTGGAGCAGTGGATGTTTGCCTAGCATGGGATCCCCCAGCCCAATTTGTGACATCCCTTTGCTCTAGCTCTTGGGTCTGGGGTGAACAGCGGATGGGGAAGGTCTGGGAAGGCTCCATGCAGAAGGAATCCAAACTGGGCATATTCCTACCACAACCATATTGCCCAGACTCCTGCGTCCCCCATAAGGTGTCTGCCAGTCGTGCCATTTCAGCCTTCTCCAATTAAACATCACCAAGGCGGGGAGACTTGGAGTGCAGCCTGGCTAAGGGGTTATTTATTCCATCACTTGAATCACAATACAACTCCAAATTTCCCTTGATTTGGCTAATTCAAGACATTAAGGCCCAGATGTGATGGGGGCAGGGTTGCCATTAAGTGTCACAAACCCCTCATTTTGTACCAGCTGATGGGAGACCATAATTGCCCAGATGGTGGGAGAGCATGATTAGTCTCTCTTTTATGCCCAGCCCCATGAGAGATGAAATTAATCATGGAGCCAGGTGGGAGGGGCTCTCCTGTCTCATCCTCTCTCAAACTGGCAAGAAGGTCCCTGATAAATATGCAATAGAGTAAGCTGGTCAGTCTTCCTGCTTTTCCAATCCAGTCTAGCTGTAGTTGAGGATTCTGGCAGATTCTGGGTTCAAAACAATTTTCCTTCCAAGTCCTCTCACAGTGGCTGCGTGTTTTGCTTCTTCCCTTTTCCTGAACACTTTACTTCTTCACCTCCCACTCACCCCTTTTAATATGCTTTTATGTTCTTGGCAACATTCTTATCAAAGTCAACAGTAAACTCCTACTAACCAAGAAAAATGGCCTTCAGGACTGTTTTTTATCTATTTGACTTCCCTATAATGTTTGGAGTGGTTGGGCTCATGTTCCTTCTGGAAACACTCTTTTCTTTTCTTCTGGGATTTCTGCTCCTCCTTTTCTGATCATTTCTTTTCCATCTCTACCTTCCTTTTCTGTCCTGAAAATGTTGACAAGTTCCCAGTTCTCTGTCTTAGGCCTTTGTCTAATCTCTTGGCTCCCTCAGTGAGTGGCAGATACTGCTGGTCGCTCATGCAAGAATTATTCTTTTTCCTTCTTGTTCAGGAAAGGTGACCTCTCCTCTGAGCCAGGGGACAAATCATGATTGGTCCAAGAAGTCACAGTAAATAATTCATCTTTGCCTGTGATTTGTTTAAGGGTGGACATGTGACATAGCCCTGGCCAGTGGGGCACAAGCAGTTTAGGTGGGAGGGACTTCAGGGGACAATTGTACAAGCAGACTTTGGTACCTTTAAACAAAATGTGAGAATATGGTGTCTGAAGCCCTGGCATCTATCTTGTAAGCCCGGGGAGAAGACCAACAGGTTCAATCATAAGATGCTGCCCTGGAGCTTTGATATAGTTAAACCAGTGAATGCATGAGTCTTGGCCTGGGCCTGCTATTCTCATTTGTAATCTGCTGATATTATCGCTGATCCACAGATAGGGAGATTTTAACATCTCCCATGACTTCAACTACCAGCCCTCTGCTAATGCCTCCCAAATATATATATCTAATTCAGACCTGCCTGCAGCATTATAGACATCTTCATCTAGATATCCCTCAAACCCCATGCCTAAAACAAAATCCCATCCAAATATCCTCTTAGGGAATTCCCTGGTGGTCTAGTGGTTAGGACTCTGCACTTTCACTACTGAGAGCCCAGGTTTGATCCCTGGTTGGGGAACTAAGATCCCACGAGCCCTGCGGCCTGGCCAAAAACACATTCAAAAATAAATAAAAATAAATAAGTACTCTCTTATTCTCAGAGGAAGTCATTTTACCTCCTGTCATCCTGCAATAGTTTATTCACACCTCTACTAGAGCACTTGTCACGTGGGTTTATTTGTTTAAACTCTCTGTCTTCTCTAGAATTTATACTCCCAGAGGGCTGGAATTTTAACTATCTTTCAATCTCTAGTATCACGTAGGAGCAGGCTTCCCTGGTGGCTTAGTGGTAAAAGATCCGCCTGCCAATGCAGGTGACTTGGGTTTGATCCCTGGGTCAGGAATACCTCCCGAATAAGGAAATGGCAACCCACTCAAGTATTCTTGCCTGGGAAATCCCTTGAATAGAAGAGCCTGGCAGGCTACAATCTGTGGGGTAAAAAAGGGTCAGACATGACTTAGCAACAATCAAGTAGGAGATCATTAAATTTTTGTTGGACATGTTAATTTGTAAATGTTCAGATGTGTTCAGTTGCAAGTAATACAATACCTAAAGAATTGTAACAAATTGTAAAGCCATTTAATTATTTCACAAAACATGAAGTTTTGAGATTTAGTTAAGCAGCTCAGCAAGGTCAGATTTGAACTGGGAACTTGTCGAATCTGGCACTGAGTCAGAATCTCTGAGATTCTCTTGGCTCAGAAGCTCTGAGAATCTCTGACAGTCTTCATGGTTGCAAGATAAGCTGTCACAACTCCAACATCACATCCTCACACAACCACCTTCCAAACAGGAAACAAGGCCAAGAACTTCCACTCCACATGCCTCTCTCTTTTGAAGGAAGGCAAATCCTCTTATTGTTGGTTGACAGGACTGTTAGATGCTTCCTTGGACCAGTTGCTGTCAAAAGGAATAGCAATGACCAGGAATGACTTAGACAAATCCTGAGTCATCCTTAGTGCTGCGTACATTGCTGTGTGACAAAAGCAGAGTTCTGAATCAAGGCAGAAGAGGAAATATCTACTGGATCATAGATACTCTATGCTTGTCACTGATCTGTTCTTCGCTGGTCCAAGGTCTGCCAGAACCTTCACTGCTGTCTTGGGCACTTCTAGCATACATGTGGTTCTATGGCGAACTTGCCGCCCTGACGCAGGAACAGTCCCTAAAGGCTCCACATTTAGTGATCCATAGCTGAGGTGGTTAGGTACAGTCTTGCATCTTTGTGAACGTGTCCTCTAGCAGAACTGCTGTAGACAGTTGTGAGGGTTGTTTGTTGCACATGAGGGTTCGTGTCAAGGGGAGCAAGCCAGGACCGAAAATCCAGCTTCAGCTCTGCCATGCACTGTGGCAGGGGGTTGTATCTCCTTGGAGGTAGGGGCATCTTGTCCCAATCCTCACAAAGGCACCCTAAAGCCTGGGGCTGCCCTGCCTTCCAGAAAAGCTGTAACAGTTTTTGCACTTTCCAGCAGCAGGAGAGAATGTGTGTCTTTGTTACCCTCTTCCTTGCTAGGTATTATGGCTTCATAAAATCTTTCATAATCTCTTGTCCAGTCCCCCTGACTCCAGTTGATCTCTATGTACTTACTCCCAGATTTATCTTCCTCAAGTCTTAGATCAGTCACTTCCTTGCTTAAGATTTTCTATGACTCTCTCTTAGGTATAAATCAAACCCCTTACTTGGCCTCCTTGGCCCCTCAAGACCTGGCCCCACCCTAAGCTCCTGGGCTTATTTCTCATCATGAATTTTTGGCCTGAGCCAAATATTTGCTTATGCTGTCCTCCACCCTCAAATTCCTTTCTTTTCTGCTCATTCTCAAAGCCATGGCTTGGTTCCCATCTCCTGCAGAAACATTCTTTGGTCACTCTAGGCTGCCCTCTTATCACCTCTGAATTCCTTCAGTTCAGTGGTTCTCAAACTTGGCTGCACCTTGGGTTTCCCTGGGGAGTTTTAGAAAATACTCGTGGCAGAGTCCACCCAGGAGCATTCTGATTGAATCGGTTTGGGTGCCAGACTGGGCACTGGGAGTTTTAGACCCTCCAGATGATTTGAGTGTGTAGGTAAATTCTAGAACAACCCACTGAAATCATTTGGCCTTATTGTCTTGCATGTGGGAGAGCTCCCTGGGGGAGCTTTAAAAATCAGATTCCCAGGCTGCACCCCTGGAAGTTCTAACATCTTTTTTTTTTTTTCAAGCTCCCCAGGTGATTTTGATTTGCAATGTGATTGAGGACCTCTGTACTTCCGTCATGTTTTTTCATATTTCCCAAGGGGCCATGTGCGCAGGTGGTGCTTAATAACATCTGACTGTTGATACATTGAGTACAGAGAAATAAAATGACCTAAATCTCACACGCTAGTAAAGTAATGCTCAAAATTCTCCAAGCCAGGCTTCAGCAATACATGAACTGTGAACTTCCAGATGT
>NW_011491618.1:2969285-2969856 GCF_000754665.1 Bison bison bison | reverse complement strand
AAATCCTAAAAGATGATGCTGTGAAAGTGCTGCACTCAATATGCCAGCATATTTAGGAAAACTCAACAGTGGCCACAGGACTAGGAAAAGGTCTAGTTTTCATTCCAATCCCAAAGAAAGGCAATGCCAAAGAATGTTCAAAACTACCACACAATTGCACTCCTCTCACATGCTAGTAAAGTAACGCTCAAAATTCTCCAAGCCAGGCTTCAGCAATACATGAACTGTGAACTTCCAGATGTTCAAGCTGGTTTTAGAAAAGGCAGAGGAACTAGAGAATAAATTGCCAACATCCGCTGGATCATGGAAAAAGCAAGAGAGTTCCAGAAAAACATCTATTTCTGCTTTATTGACTATCCCAAAGCTTTTGACTGTGTGGATCACAATAAACTATGGGAAATTCTTCAAGAGATGGGAATACCAGAACACCTGACCTGCCTCTTGAGAAATTTGTATGCAAGTCAGGAAGCAACAGTTAGAACTGGACATGGAACAACAGACTGGTTCCAAATAGGAAAAGGAGTACGTCAAGGCTGTATATTGTCACCCTGCTTATTTAACTTATATGCAG
>NW_011491618.1:2962640-2968999 GCF_000754665.1 Bison bison bison | reverse complement strand
CAAGGAGATCCAACCAGTCCATTCTAAAGGAGATGAGTCCTGGGTGTTCATTGGAAGGACTGATGCTGAGGCTGAAACTCCAACACTTTGTCCACTTGATGCGAAGAGTTGACTCACTAGAAAAGACTCTGATGCTGGGAGGGACTAGGGACAGGAGGAGAAGGGGACGACAGAGGATGAGATGGCTGGATGGCATCACCGACTCAATGGACATGAGTTTGAGTGAACTTTGGGAGTTGGTGATGGACAGGGAGGCCTGGCATGCTACAATTCATGGGGTCGCAAAGAGTTGGACACAACTGAGCGACTGGACTGAACTGAACTGAACTGAAGTATGTAAAAGAGATCTGACAACTATGACGTTCTGTGTATGTGTAAGAGTTTATAATTAAGAGGTTATTGAGGGACTTCCCTGGTGGTCCAGTGGTTAAGAATCTGCTGGCCAATGCAGGGGAGACAGGTCCCTGGGCCGGGAACAGCCCACATGCCTCAGGGCAGCTACGCTCGTGTACCACACAACTGAGCCACACTCTAGAGCTCGAGTTCAGCAACTACAGTGAGAAGCCACACACTGCAACTAGAGAGAAGTTCCCTCCTCGCTGCAACTACAGAAAGCCTGTGCGCAGCTACAGAAACCTGGCAGAACCAAAAATGAGTAAAATAAATACAAATATAATGAGAAGATGCTTTGTTAAAAAAAAGAAAATCCTTGGTGTCCTGTGATTAGGACTCCACGCTTTCACTGCAGTGGACCCAGGCTCCATCTCTGGTTGGGGAACTAAGATCCTGCAAACTGGGCAGTATGGCACAGGAAAAAAAAAAAAAGACAGTTATTATGACTATTTTAAAGTTTCAAACTTGTCTTTGCAGTTTTTAAGGTAGGGCTATGTTTTGTGCCAATGAGGGCTTGGGGGCAGTTTGTTGGGTGGGTACATGAAGGTCTCTTTTGATATCGTAATGCTGGTCAGTACTCAGGCTTTCAGCCTCAGCACAAGCCCTTACGCATGCCCTAGATTAAGGCAGCACTGAGGACTTCTTGGTTTGGAGAATAAGCTAGAGCCCTGAAGGTTACTTAATGTTACTATGTTAATAAGCTAGGGCCCTGAGTGTTACTAAGGTTTGTAGTTTTAGGTCAGAGGCAAAACCAGTTTAAAAAAACAAAACAAAACAAAACTGTTTCTTCTCCTTTGTGCCCCTCCTTATTCCCAGGTGCAAATGATGATGTGGGCCTTGCCTGGAATAAAAAGAATCCTCTCCTTTTTTCAACTGAGCAGGGGTTTTGCAAAGAAAGACAAGATTAGGGTGGGGATGGGGACAAGGAAGTGCTCTGGCAGAGGGTTGGGATGAAGCTGGGAGTTGGGATGGAGCTTAAGAGGGGAGAGTAGAAGATGGCAAGTCCCACTCTTATTTTTTCCTCTTCCCTCTTAATAATTATAGAAATATACATATTCAGTATGGACATGAAAAACACAAAGAGAGCCTCTCAGAAATATATAGACATATCTGACCACCCGTGATCCCACTACCTAGACAGAATCATTGTTATTTGAATTTATTTCGATCTTATACCTATGCATAACAAAAATGGTATCATGTGGTAGCCTGATTTTTAAAATTTTCATCTAGCAGTATATCACAAACACTGTAAATATTCTTCTATAGCAGAGGTTGGCAGTTTTCCCGTAAGGATTAAGATGGTAAATATTTCACCATTTGCAGGCAATAAGGTCTGTTGGAACTACTGCTGTCATATAGCATGAAAGCAATTGTTGAGGGCACAAAGACAATGAGCATGGCTGTGTTCCAATAAAACTTTATTTACAAAGGCAAGAGAGAGGTCCGTTTGGCCTGTGGGTGTGGTTTTCTGACTCCTGTTCTATATAGCATTATTTTTAAAGAGCTTACTAAGTTCCCACTGTATGTCTACAATTTTTATTCTCTTACCCTTGAACATTAAATCATTTCAATTTTTAAATATTACAGATATCATTGTAATAATGTATGTGCACCCTGGATTTCTTCCTTGGGATAAATTCCTAGAACTGTGATTGTTGGTGCATGGGATTTGCCTAATTTTTGCCCAGTTGCCCTCTAGGAAGTACAGTAGAAGAGAATGCTACTTACTTCTTGCACCACTGGGTATTAAAATTCTTTTTAATCTTTGTCAATTTGACAGATGTTTTAAAGGTTTTTTTGGCCATGATCATAATCCTGAGGGATCTTCATTTAATTTTCTTTTCTTTCTTTTTTTTTTGGCCACTTCAAAACTAAAATTTGCAGATTCATTGGGGTTTTTACCTGTCCCTTGTGTTCAAGGCTGTAAGTATTTAAAAAAAAATTATTTATCTACTTATATTTTTGGCTATGCTGGGTCTTCATTGCTGCGTGTGGGCTCTCTCTACTTGTGGCGAGGGGGGCTATTCTCTAGTTGCAGTATGCGGGCTTCTCATTGCTTTGACTTCTCTTGTTCTGGAGCATGGGCTCTAGGGGCACAGGCTTCAGTGGTTGTGGCACACGAGCTTAGTTGCCCCAAGGCATGTGGGATCTTCCCGGAGCAGGGATCAAACCCGTGCCCCCTGCATTGGCAGGCAGATTTTTAATCACTGGACCACCAGGGAAGTCCAAAGCTGTCGGATTTTGGTAAGTGATGAACTGCAGTAAAAACTCTTTGAAAAACAAATGACTTGGTCTGGGTTGGGACCCCAGATTCCTGCTCTCAGTAAGTGTTTGATGGAGAGTGAGACAGGAAGATTGCTACAAGTCTGAAGTTAAATATCATCTCTCCCCACCTCGAAGAAAAGGAGAACATCTTTGTGGTTTTTGTCTAAGGAAACAAACCCGACTCCAGGGGCTGGGGTGATATCCTGCTCTGTGACACAGGAAGCATTGCCTTTGTGTGGCTTCCAGGTTTTGCTGGCTTCTTAGTTTGATTTGAGAAAGGGAAAAAGAAGGCAACTGCCATCAGTTCACAAGATGAATGGCTAAGGGATGTTGCTGGTGAACAATTTGCATCTTACAGGCAGTTTGGGAGTTTGGTGAATAGCCCATGATTGCAGATAAACACCACCTGCCACGCTGTCCACCACAGCCCCCCTCTTTGCTTGGAAGAGAGGTTTTTCTCTTGGGCAGGATTGCTGTTCTCCTTTTCCTTCACTCTCCAGTGCTTTTATGCTAACGCTTTGGAGCTAGATGAGCAAATTGGATTTATAGGAAATCTAGCCGGTTCCTCTGGGAAGAAGGAAGAGCCATTTCCAATTGAGGTTCGTCTTCATTTTGATTAAATTGGAAAATGGTGACTCCAGAGGCCCTTTCCCAGTCCCCAAAGGTCCCCTTTGTATGGTCTGTGGACAGCATGCTTGTTGGAATGCAAATTCCATGGCTCCACAGCAGACTCAAGGCAAGCCAGGATTCTGAGTTTTTAACAAGCACTCCTGGGATTATGGACCCTGACACTGCTGCTGCTGCTGCTAAGTCGCTTCAGTCGTGTCCGACTCTGTGCGACCCCATAGACGGCAGCCCACCAGGCTCTGCCGTCCCTGGAATTCTCCAGGCAAGAACACTGGAGTGGGTTGTTATTTCCTTCTCCATTGTGTGAAAGTGAAAAGTGAAAGTGAAGTCGCTCAGTCGCGTCCGACTCATAGCGACCCCATGGACTGCAGCCTACCAGGCTCCCCCATCCATGGGATTTTCTAGGCAAGAGTACTGGAGTTGCTTGCCATTGCCTTCTCCGGACCCTGACACAGTGGGTTCTAAACCTAGGTAAGCCTCATAATTATCTAGAGGGGGTTAAAAAACTGTAGATCCTCAGACCTCAGACCTTGAAGATTCTGACTCCACAGATCAGCAGTCTGTGTGTGGGAAGTGAAAAGGGTTTTCCCAGGGATCCTGGGAAGTAACCAGGTCTGGGAATCACTACCCTCAGGAATTTATCAGGTGAAATACTGCAGGACCTGGGACTTCCCTGGTGGTCCAGTGGCTGAGAATCTGCCTGCAGATTTCCAGTGTGTAGGGAACACAGGCCGGATCCCTGGTCAGGGAAGAAGATTCCACATGCCGCAGGGCAACTTAGCCGTGCACCAGAACTATTGAGCCCACACTCTAGAGCCCTCATGCTGCAAGTACTGAAGCCCAAGTGCCCTAGAGCCCGTGTTCTGCAACAAGAGAAGCCACTGAAATGAAAAGCCCACATACTGCAACTAGAGTAGCCCCCATTTCTGCAACTAGAGAAAGCCCCTGTGCAGCAACAAAGACCCAGCAGAGCCAAAAAAAATAAATTTAAAAAAAGTAAAGAAGAAAAAGAAATACCATAGGACCTGGAACAGAAGAGGCAAGGCAGGAGACCCAGAAGCAGGAATCCTTTCTGGGGGCTGCCTCCATGTACCGCTTAAGACCTGGGCTGAAACCCTGGAGTCAGAGGGGAGTTAACTACAGACCTCAGAGAGAGGTCTTTTGAACCAGCCCCTCTGCTCCTGATCTTGGCACTGAGCCTAAGGCGGGCTGACCTATGTATGGGATGGGGCACAAAGAGCACTGGACTAGGTAGATCAAAAATTTTCCTTCTAATTTGACCGACTCTGTGAACTCAGATAACTTTCCCTAACTTCTCTGGGTGGGATTTTTTTTTAATTAATTACTTAATTTTTGGCCATACTGGGCTTTCTCTAGCTGCGGTGTGAGGGCTTCTCATTGTGGTGGCTTCTCTTGCTACAGAGCATGGGTTTAGTGCGTGTGGCTTCAGTAGGTGTGGTGTGTGGGCTTAGTTACCCAGTGGCATGTGGAATCTTCCCTGGGCCAGAGACCAAAACCATGTGCCCTGCACTGGCAGGCAGATGCTTAACCACTGGGAGGTCCTCTGGATGGGATTTTGATGTGCAAAATGATGATAATAATTTCCATTCTAGACACCACATATTATTTATTAATGTAAGGAGGAATCTAAATAATAACTAGTACTAGGAAAATGCATGAAATCACAGACTTGCAAATTTAAGCCACTTTATATACATATATGATAGATTTTTTTTTTTTTAATGAAAATCCTCAATGCTGGTGAAGTTGTAGTAAAGTTGGGGCATGTATAGACTGCCAGGAAACATTGTAAATTGGTATCTATCCCTGGGAGAGTGATATGGAACTGTGTGCCAAAAGCCATGAAGATATCCACACCCATTGACTCAATAGTTTCTGGGAATTATTTGAATAATTAAAGCAGAAGCAGAATTATGTATATAAACATATGTATTGCAGCATTCCTGATAAAGCAAGAAACCCAAAATCAATAAACATGGAAATTAGCTAAACATTTAACACTTGGGAGAGTGTTTAAAATTAAAGTAGGTCTGTGCAATGGAACACTACATAGACTTTGAAAAGATTATTCATTATGAAAACCATATAATAACATGGAAAACATTTCTAAGCGTTAAGTGAAAATAGCAGAACCCAGATGGTACACACTTTGCCTGTATCTGTGTACACTATAAGAGCAGGTGTAGACAGGGAATGAAAGTAAAATGCAAAACTGAGAGTAGTTATGCAGGGTGTTGGGACTATAGGTACTTTTCTCTTGTAAACTTAAAAAAATATTAACTGTGGCACCTTTTTTTTTTTTCATAATAAAAATTACTGGTTCTTAATGCTCACCCCAGGAGTGGTAGTGGGGAGAGAAGAGGTCTCTGGACGAGCGACACTGCCGTGCCCGGCGTCCATCGTGAAAGACCCGATGCCAGGAGACGTCCCAGGCCCCCACCCGGCCTGGCCCGGCCGCCACTGTAGTCACCTTGCAGCGCCTTGAAGCCTTCGAGGGGGACCCGCGTGGAGCCCGTCACGAACTGCAGCAGCCCGGCCCACGGCTGCCAGAACCACCGGACCACGGTGCTGTCAGCCCCACAGTGCTTCAGCGCGTGCTGGACTTCCAGTCGTCCAGGTCAATCTTGTTTAGGCCGCCCATGATCAGCTGCGGGGTGTGAAGGTGGGTCACTTCCCGGACACACAACACGACGGGGTGCCCAGGGTCCCGGGCTCTATGTCCCAACCAGTAACGCTGAAGAAGCTGAAGTTGAACGGTTCTATGACGACCTACAAGACCTTTTAGAACTAACACCCCCCAAAAAAGATGTCCTTTTCATTATAGGGGACTGGAATGCAAAAGTAGGAAGTCAAGAAACACCTGGAGTAACAGGCAAATTTGGCCTTGGAATACGGAATGAAGCAGGGCAAAGGCTAATAGAGTTTTGCCAAGAAAATGCACTGGTCATAGCAAACACCCTCTTCCAACAACACAGGAGAAGACTCTATACATGGACATCACCAGATGGTCAACACCAAAATCAGATTGATTATATTCTTTGCAGCCAAAG
>NW_011491618.1:2961454-2962421 GCF_000754665.1 Bison bison bison | reverse complement strand
CATCCCCATGGAAGAGAAATGCAAAAAAGCAAAATGGCTGTCTGGGGAGGCCTTACAAATAGCTGTGAAAAGAAGAGAAGTGAAAAGCAAAGGAGAAAAGGAAAGATATAAACATCTGAATCCAGAGTTCCAAAGAATAGCAAGAAGAGATAAGAAAGCCTTCTTCAGCGATCAATGCAAAGAAATAGAGGAAAACAACAGAATGGGAAAGACCAGAGATCTCTTCAAGAAAATTAGAGATACCAAGGGGACATTTCATGCAAAGATGGGCTCGATAAAGGACAGAAATGGTATGGACCTAACAGAAGCAGAAGATATTAAGAAGAGGTGGCAAGAATACACAGAACAACTGTAGAAAAAGATCTTCACGACCCAGATAATCACGATGGTGTGATCACTGACCTAGAGCCAGACATCCTGGAATGTGAAGTCAAGTGGGCCTTAGAAAGCATCACTAGGAGCAAAGCTAGTGGAGCTGATGGAATTCCAGTTGAGCTATTTCAAATCCTGAAAGATGATGCTGTGAAAGTGCTGCACTCAATATGCCAGCAAATTTGGAAAACTCAGCAGTGGCCACAGGACTGGAAAAGGTCAGTTTTCATTCCAATCCCAAAGAAAGGGCAATGCCAAAGAATGCTCCAACTACCGCACAATTGCACTCATCTCACACGCTAGTAAAGTAATGCTCAAAATTTTCCAAGCCAGGCTTCAGCAATACGTGAACCGTGAACTTCCTGATGTTCCAGCTGGTTTTAGAAAAGGCAGAGGAACCAGAGATCAAATTGCCAACATCCGCTGGATCATGGAAAAAGCAAGAGAGTTCCAGAAAAACATCTATTTCTGCTTTATTGACTATCCCAAAGCTTTTGACTGTGTGGATCCATAAACTGTGGAAAATTCTTCAAGAGATGGGAATACCAGAGCACCTGATCTGCCTCTTGAGAAATTTGTATGCAGGTCAGGAAGC
>NW_011491618.1:2939972-2961354 GCF_000754665.1 Bison bison bison | reverse complement strand
CAGGCTTTTGACTGTGTGGATCACAATAAACTGTGGAAAATTCTTCAAGAGATGGGAATACCAGAGCACCTGATCTGCCTCTTGAGAAATTTGTATGCAGGTCAGGAAGCAACAGTTAGAACTGGACTTGGAACAACAGACTGGTTCCAAATAGGAAAAGGAGTACGTCAAGGCTGTATATTGTCACCCTGCTTGTTTAACTTATATGCAGAGTACATCATGAGAAACGCTGGGCTGGAAGAAGCACAAGCTGGAATCAAGATTGCTGGGAGAAATATCAATAACCTCAGATATGCAGATGACACCACCCTTATGGCAGAGAGTGAAGAGGAACTAAAAAGCCTCTTGGTGAAAGTGAAAGAGGAGAGTGAAAACGTTGGCTTAAAGCTCAACATTCAGAAAACTAAGATCATGACATCTGATCCCATCACTTCATGGGAAATAGATGGGGAAACAGTGGAAACAGTGTCAGACTTTATTTTTGGGGGGCTCCAGAATCACTGCAGATGGTGATTGCAGCCATGAAATTAAAAGACGATTACTCCTTGGAGGAAAAGTTATGACCAACCTAGACAGCATATTAAAAAGCAGAGACATTACTTTGCCAACAAAAGGCCATCTAGTCGAGGCTATGGTTTTTCCAGTGGTCATGTACGGCTGTGAGAGTTGGACTGTGAAGAAAGCTGAGCGCTGAAGAATTGATGCTTTTGAACTGTGGTGTTGGAGAAGACTCTTGAGAGCCCCTTGGACTGCAAGGAGTACAACTAATCCATCCTAAAGCAGATCAGTCCTGGGTGTTCTTTGGAAGGACTGATGCTGAAGCTGAAACTCCAATACTTTGTCCACCTGATGCGAAGAGTTGACTCATTGGAAAAGACCCTGATGCTGGGAGGGATTGGGGCAGGAGGAGAAGGGGACGACAGAGGATGAGATGGCTGGATGGCATCACTGACTTGATGGACATGAGTTTGAGTGAACTTTGGGAGTTGGTGATGGACAGGGAGGCCTGGTGTGCTGGGATTCATGGGGTCGCAAAGAGTTGGACACGACTGAGCGACTGAACTGAACTAACTGAAACTGTGAAGATTGTTGTACATTCGTCAAAGCTCGTTGGAAGGGAAATTACCATTTATGACTCGTATTTTCATTCCTATCATCCCATGTTGGTACGATTGGATGCCCAGCTAAATCCTGGGGAGGAAGAACTGGAGTAACGGCTCTGGGTACCTTTAGGCCAGATCCTGGAGAAGGAGAAGAAGAAAGCACACGGGTTTTAGCTTCAGGAAGCTCACAAAATAGAGAAGTAGACAATTTTAGGGGTGTCTGTTTATCCCAGTGGTTCTCATCTGAGCATAGTACTCTTCCAGAGGCTTTCCTGGCGGCTCAGTGGTAAAGAATCCTCCTGCCAATGCAGGAGATGTGGGTTCAATCCCTGGGTCAGGAAGATCCCCTGGAGAAGGAAGTGGCAGCCCAATCCAGTATTCTTGCCTGGCAAACTCCATTGTCAGAGGAGCCTGGTGGGCTACAGTCCATAGGGTGGCAAAAGAGTCTGGCACGACTTAGCAGCTCAACAACAACTAATGGCCTCATAGTGTTATTCTTAGGATTGAATGAATTAATATATGTAGAATTTAGAACAGTGCCTGGCACGTGGTAAATGTTCAATTAATGTTGGACTATTATTACTCTTTGAGATCTAACTTCCCTATCCACTAGGATGGAACCCCAGGTTCTACTCCCTGATCTTCACCATAGATTCCCAGTTCCTGCTTTCTCTGAGGCTTACCTTTTCCTGGTCCCACCTGTAATTCTATTGTAAACTCCCCTGTTGCTTGAGCTTGCCTGAGTTGGTTTTTGTAATCTGCAACTAAAACTGTGAGAAAAGATTCGCCTGCATGAAACATTATAATAACACAAAGTACAGATAATCCAAAAGGGCTTTCAATGAAGTATGAGATCAAGAGGCTTAGAACATCTGTAGATGCCACAGATGATACCTAATCATAGCTGAGTGAAATTGCAATTCAGACTACTGTCATGAAGTGAATGGAATGCTGCTAGCTAGGATCTCACTCTCTAAGAAAGCAGGCCAGGGGACTTCCCTGGTGGCCCAAGTGGTTAAGAATCCGCCTCCCAGTGCGGGGGACACGTGTTCAAACCCTGGTCTGGGGAGGATTCCACATGCTGTGGGGTAACTAAGCCAGTGCTCCACAACAGGAAAAGCCACTGCAATAAGAAGCCCACCCACCGCCACTTGAGAGTAGCCCCTGCTCTCTGCAACTAGAGAAAGCCTGTCCACAGCATCAAAGACCCAGTCCAGTCAAAAATAAATACATCACTCAGTGAATCAATCCAATCAATAAGAAAAGAAAACCAGCAGGTCAGGCGATTGCTTGACCTGTCTAGACATGTGCCGGAAAAGTCAAGGGAAGAGACCCTCTGCCATAAAATCATGCCTACTAGCATCTGAAATTCCATTGTTAGCGATCCAGGCCTGTGTTTTGCAGGGAGCCAGCTTTGAAAACATGAATTTCCTGGGAAAGGTCACTCAGAAAGCCTGCTACACCCTGCTGAGCATGATTTTATTAAGTGGACTCCTTCACTTCCCCAGCCCCAGGTGCTAACCCAGGCAGCCTGAGAGAGAGTCTGGGGAAGATGGAGGAGCAGAGCATGACAGAGCAAACCTTCCTTCAGAACTGCTGGTGGTCTCATCAACCATGCCAGAGAGAACAGTGGCCCTTAAGGAACTGGAAAGAATGTTCAGATTTGTTTCTGTCTGGCACAGTGAACAGCAGGAATGATTGTAGCTGTTCTCTTTGCCAAGGACAAATCTGATCTGACCGCTCTGAGATGGAGGAGGGGAGGAGGGCTGGCTTTTGGCTCTCGGGAATGGTTGTTCATCAATTATTTCCTAAGCCAGTGGTTCTTAGATTTCGCTGCATATTAGAATTACTGGGGAAGCTTTAAAAATGCTCAATACCCAGATTTCACCCCAAACCAATTAAATCAGAATGTCTAGGGGTGGTTGCCAAGCATCACAATTTTTAAATATCACCCCCACCCCAGGAAGTTCCAAGGTGTAGTCAAGTTTGGGAACTCCTGTCCAAAATGGTTAGTGTGTGAGGCACCTTACACAGTAGGTAAGAACCTGGTTCCTACCCTCCAGGCATAATACTTAATTGTATTAAATTTGACTTTTTAACTTTATTTTTTTCCTGCGGGTATAGAGTTTTATGAATTTTTTGTCAATATAATTCTCATGCCATAAAATTCACCCTTTAAAGTGCACAATTAAGTGGCTTTTAGTGTATCTACAAAGCTGTGCAACATCACCACTAATTCCAGAATATTTTCATCATTCCCCAAAGAAACCCCATATCCATTAGTAGTTATTCCTCATTTATTCCTTCCCCAAAGCCCTGCCAAACATGGATTTACTCTCTGTCTCTGTGTATTTGTGTATTTTTCCTTTAATATTTATTCAGTTATTTGGCTGTGCTGGGTCTTGCTTGTGGCACTCGGAATCTTTGATCTTTGTTGCAGCATGCTGGATCTTCAGTTGCAGCATGTGACATCTAGTTCCTTGACCAGGGATTGAACCTGGACTCTCTGCATTGGGAGTGTGGAGTCTTTGCTGGACCATCAAGGGAAATCCCTATTTGTATAATTCTTGACATTTCCTATAAATGGAATTACACAATATATGGCCTTTTGTGTCAGGCCTGTTTTACTTACATAATGTTTTCAGGATTTATCCATGTTGTAGCATGTATCAGTACTTTATTCCTTTTTAAAGACTGAATAATATTCCACTGTCTGCATGTATCACATTCTGTTTATCCATTCATCAGTTGATGCGCATTTTCTAGTTTTTGGCTATTAAGAATAATGCTGGGGGACTTCTCTGGATGTCCAGTGATTAAGACTCTGGTATTCCACGGCAGGGGGTGTGATTGGGGAACAAAGATCCCACAAGCTGCTTGGCTAAAAAGGGGGAAAAAAAAAGAATAATGTTGCTATGAACATTTGTGTACAAATTCTTCTATGGAAATATGCTTTTATTCTCTTGGGCTTATAGCTAAAAGCCAATTGGATGTTTAACTTTTTGAGGAACTGCTGAACTATTCTCTAGGGTGGCTGCCGCCTTTTACATTCCCACTAGCTATGTATGACGGTTCCAGTTTCTCCACCTCCTCACCAACACTTTTTATTATTTGTCTTTTTAAAATTACTTACTTACTTACTGAATTTTTGGCTGTGATGGGTTTTTGTTGCGGTGTGTGGGCTTTCTCTAGTTGTGGTGGGCAGGGGCGACTCTAGCTGTGGTGTGAGGGCTTCTCGTTGCGTTAAGCTTCTCTTGTTGCGTAGCATGGGCCCTAGAGGCACGGGCTTCAGTTTTGTGGCTCTCAAGCTTAGTTGCCCCTCGGCAGGTGGAATCTTCCCCAGCCAGGGATCAAACCCATGTCCCCTGCATTGGCAGGCGTATTCTTAACCACTGGACCACCCAGGAAGTCCTGTCTTTTTGATTATAGCCATTCTAGTGAGTAGTTACAGGAATTTTGACACATGTATAGATTTATATCACCGTTCCCATAATCAGGATACAGGATTGCTCCATCATTCCAAACAACTCCCTGTGCTATCCCTTTATTCCACACTTCTCCATACCTAACCCTTGGCAACCACTGATCTGTTCCCTATAGTTTTGTTATTTGAGAATGTCAAACAAATGGCATCACACAACACGGAACTTTTAGAGACTGGTTTCTTTCACTCAGGATAAAGCCCTTTGAGCTCCATCCAGGTTTTCTGTGCCAAAAGTTTGTTCCTTTTTATCGCCGAGTTATACATCATTGTCTGGATGGACTTGGTTTCTTGATCCATTCAAAGACATTTGGGGCTATTTCTAGTTTTTGGCAATTATGAACAGAGATGTTATAAATACACATGTGCAGGTTTTTGTGTGGATGTAAATATTCATTTCTCCAGAATACATGCCCAGGAGTGGGACTACTGGGTCATGGGGTAAATGTATATATACTCAGCTTTGTAAGAAACCGCCAAACTACTTTCCAGAGTGGCTGTTCCATTTTGCATCCTCACCAGCAATGTATGAGAGCTCTAGTTGTTCTACATCATGGCCAGATTTTGGTACTGTCAGCAGTTTAAATTTTAGTCACTCTAATACTTGTGTAGTAATAGCTCATCAGAGGTTAAATTTGCATTTCCCTAATGACTAATGATATTGAACAGTTTTTCATGCACTTATTTGCCATCCTTATTTCCTCTTTGGTGAAGCATTGTTCATATCTTTTGCTCATTTTTTAAAAATGTATTTATTTGTGGCTGCACTGGGCCTCTGTTGCTGCGCGAGGGCTTTCTCCAGTGGCTGCGAGTGGGGGCTACTCTTCACTGTGGTGCACGGGTCCTCATTGCAGTGGCTTCTCTGGTTTCCAAGTACGGGTTCTGGGCATGTGGGCTTCAGTAGTTGTGGCACATGGGCTTAATTGCCCTGTGGTGTGTGGAATCCTCTCGAAGGAGGGATGAACTTGTGTCCCCTGGGTTGGCAGGCGGATTCCTAACCTCTGGACCACCAGGGAAGTCCTTTTGCTCCTTTGTAAATCAAGTTGCCTATCTTCTTATTGTTCAGTTATGAGAGTTCATTATACATTCTGGATATGAATCCTGTGTTGGGTATGTGATTTGTAAATATTTTCTCCCTGTCTGTAGCTTGTGTGTGTGTGCTCAGTTGTTCAACCATGTCCTACTCTTTGCTTAAATGTACTTTTTGTACATGTGTCTGATGAGAGAAAGAAATGAAATTGATATTTACTAAGTACCTACTGGGCTTCCCTGGTGGCTCAGTGGGTAAAGCGTCTGCCTGCAATGCAGGAGACCTGGGTTCAATCCCCAAGTTGGGAAGATCCCCTGGTGAAGGAAATGGCAAACCACTTCAGTACTCTTGACTGGAAAATTCCATGGATGGAGGAGCCTGGTAGGCTACAGTCCATGGGATAGCAAAGAGATGCACACGACTGAGCAACTTCACTTCTCATGAGTACCTACTATGTGCTAGATATTGGTTGGGTTCCTGGAGAAACAGGGGTATGAGTGAGACAGTGTCCTAGAGACGGGAGTAGAGAGGTGAAATTTGAGTCACAAGCAAAGTCTGAGCCACTGGAGGGCACAGATGGGGCAGAAGAAGGAAATGGTAGCCCTGAATGGTAAAAAGTGAGAGCTCTGGAGTCAGACTCTCTGGTTCTAGCTTTACCATCTGCCACCTGTGTGATCTTGGGCAGGTTACTAAACCTCTCTGTACCTTGGTTTCTTTGAAAAGCTGGGGTGGCAATAGTGTCTACTTCAAAGGGTTTAGGGGATTAAATGAGATGAAGCAGCTGGCACGCGGTACACTCTCCATCAATGTTATTATTTCTTTTTGTAGTAACATGGTTTTGTGGCAATCAGTGAAAGCTCCTTGGAGGAAGTGCCCTTTGAGCTGAGCCTCAAGAACCGGAAGGACTTCCAGAAGCTGAGATGGTGGTGGTGAGGAGGCTGAAGAACCACAGATTTTGTCTGAAAGCTTGTTATTTCTTCTCTCTCGCTCGTTTCATCCCTCCCTCTTTAGCTGGTACTCTCTTCTCCCAGAGTCTCTCTCTTTCCTTTCCCGACCTCCTCCTTTTTCCTTCTCACCCACTGGAGGCCTCCCTCTGGTGTCCTTGGCCCTACAAGGTCGCTGACTGCTGGGTTATGAGGTGCTGCTCTGGGGCTGCAGGGTCACCTTGCAGTCCCCTGATGGGGACTCTGTACCGGTTCCAAATGGAGGTGGGATGCTGTATCCAGGATTCTTCCCTTGCAGTTCAGGGAGAGATGGATTTAGTGTGGGTCACTTTCACTACAAATTATCAAGCGGTCTTCCATGTGGATGTCAGCCTGTGTTAGGGCTACAGCTGTACCAGCTCGACCTTGTTCAGTTAATAATTTACTGCCGGGAAATGGGAGTTAAATGGGCCAGAAGGCATATTTTGTGTGAACCTTGGGACACTTCTGACAGCAATTTGTGTAATTTGTCCGGGAAGAGCCTAAAGCTATCTGAATTCTAATGTTCTGCCTGTCGCACTGAACCTTAGACCCCTTTTATTAACATGGTTGGCTTTGATTTATATTTATTTTATTCCTTTGGTTTCACTTCTGATCTCATGACTGGAGCAGTGGTGAGTGTGGAAAATGGCTGTGTGAGGAATTATGTTCCCAGTGTCCTTATTCGAAGAAATCCACCAGCACCTGTGGTGTGGGTTTTCTCTGTTTTATGTAAAAGGAACTCATACTTGATTCAAAGCTCTGCTATTACCATTTTTGGAATTCTTAATAATTTATGAACAAGGGGTTACCATGTTGTATTAGGTCCTGAAAATTAGGTACCTGGTCCTACAGGTATGCCTTGGTTTTTGATGTTGAACTTGAGTGACCCTCCAAGGTCCTTGTGTCCTTTCTCCTGCCTCCTGGACCATCCTGGAATTGTGTCGAAGACCTCAGGGAGCCTATGGTAACTCTTTCCAAGAATCGTACAACCCTGCCAGTCGAAATATCTTAAAACACACACACAGGTAAAAGAAGTTGTTTGGTAGTTTAGATGCTAAGTCATGTCTGACCCTTGCAACCCCAGGGACTGTAGCCTGCCAGGCTTCTCTGGGGTTCTCCAGGCAAGAATACTAGAATAGGTTGCCATTTCCTTCCCCAGGGGATCTGCCTGACCCAGGGATCAAACCCAGGTCTCCTGCATTGCAGGCAGATTCTTTACCCACTGGGATAAGAGGAAAGCCCAAAAGAAGTTGTTTTAAAATAAGTAATATATGGATTTATTTCAAAATTCAAAGTACTGAGGGGTACTGTTGTTTCCCCCCAGTTTTCTTGTTCTCCTTCCGCAGAAGCAAGCAGTTATCCATCTCTGGGCATCTTCCCAAGACAGTCTGTGCTTTGATGAACACATATGTACATGTCTCCATATTTCTTTTTCTTCACCAGATGGTGAGATAACTTGTATACTATTTTGAACTTTCCTCTTTTTACCTAACTCTGCATTGTAGAAATAATTCTAAATCACCATACAGATCTACTTTATTATTTTTTGGGTAATGATTTCCCATTGTTTGGATTTTCTATAATTTACTTAACAAGTTCCCTGTTGACTGACACTTAAGGTGTTTCTGAACTATAAACAATGTTCTTGGAATAGGGTTGCTGGAATTAATATATTGAAATACAGTCTTTCCAGCTCAATTTCAATTTCAGATGAACAGTGAATTTTTTAGTGTAAGAATTTCCCATACTTTCATCCCAAGAGGGCAGGACATTTGGGACATAGTTTTTTTGGTTTTGTTTTAGTTTTTATTGAAGTATAGTTGACTTACAACGTTGTGTCAATTTCTGCTGTACAGCAAAGTGACTCAGTTATACACACATACACATTCTTTTTTATATTCTTTTCCTTTACAGCTTATCCCAGGATGTTGAATATTGTTCCCCGTGCTGTACAGTAGAACCTTGTTGTTTATCCATCCTATATGTAATACTTTGCATCTCCTAACCCCAAACTCCCAGTCCATCCCTCCCCAGGGACACAGATACACTAAAAAAATATTGTGATTTGAGGACTTCTCTGGTGGTCCAGTGGTTTAGAAGCTACCTTCCAATGCAGGGAATGTAGGTTCAATTCCTGGTCAGGGAACTAAGATCCCACATGCCTTGGGGGAACTAAGCCATGACGACTGAGCCTGTGCTGCAGCGAAGATCCATCACAGTCAAAAATAAAAAAAATTTTAAAAAATATTGTGTTTATCTGAAATTCAAATTTAGCTAGGTAGCCTATATTTTATTTGGCAACACTATCCTAGAACAATGCCTAGCATATAGCAGGGGCTCAGTAAAGATTTATTAGATGAATAAATAAGTGTTTCGTCTCTGGAAAGAAAGCTCATCAGAGCAACTGCTTTGGCGTGTTTCCTGCTATATCTGCAGTGTTTAATATTTATTTGTTTGCTACATGGACAAGTGCTACAGTGAATGTCTTTGTGAATGCTTCATTTGGCCCATGAGAGAATATATTTGTAGGATAAATTCATTCATTTAAAAGTGTGATTCTGCCAAATGGCCCTCCACAGGCCTCTGACACCTCTTGGCTGAGTTGTCTAATTGTATTCATGCTCATCACCTAAAGTCATTTGACCCTTGGGGAACTTCCCCCTTGAGGCTGCCCTAAATGGGGGTCAGAAAGGAATTAAAAATGCCAACCCCATTATACCACTCCTTTATGCCTCCTCCATCAATTCCTGCCAAGAAATGAGGAATTTTAGATGCAAATGGCAGGGGATAACATCTGTCTCATCAGGGCCTCTGCTGTCTGGTCCTCGGAGGGGCCGGAGAAGCCCATGGGTCCTGCCAGTTCCTAGTGATGGATGGTTCATGTGGGTTGGGCTGTCCCAAAGGCGCTTCCAGGTTCCCAGTCCACCTGCCTCCCAATCTTCTAATCTGTCACTGGCACAGGATGATTTAATCACTGCAACAAGGCTGTCACAGAGCCTCTGCTGCCTCTGGTGGGAATGCCTGTTACATTCTTCCCCGGCCAGCCTAGACACATGTGGTCTCCGTTTGCCAACCACCAAGATCTGTATGGATCTGAGGTTCTGGGAAGCAAAGGAACACAGTGGTAAGCCCTTTGAACTGGGAATCTGGATGCTTGGACCGGAGTCCCTATTTCACCACTTCCTGTATGGTGGCAGGGTGACCTTGGATGAATTACTTAACCTCTCCCAGCATCAGTTTCCTCTGCAGTAGAAAGGGGCTAACACCTACATATGAACTCAAGGGTTTGTCATGAAATTTAAAGCAATAACTTGTGGGGGAAGGGGTGGAGAAATTGTGAAGGATTCTATAAATATAAAATATTTTGAGGTTGGGAGTGTGGACAACAGAGGGCCTTGAGGGGTTTCTGAGTAATATTACTTTTTTATTGGCCAGGCCTCGAGTCTTACAGGATCTTAATGCCTCGATCAGGGCTTGAACCTGGGCTGTGTCAGAAAAGAAATGAGCCCTAATCACTGGACCGCCAGCCTCCTTATTACTATTATTATTTTATTAATTATTTTATCATCGTGGATTCAATATTTCTATCCAGGGGACTTCCCTGGTGATCCATTGGTTACGGAGCAGTCTTCCAGTGCAGGGGAAATGGGTTCTATCTCTGATCAGGGTAATAAGATCTCACATGTCACGGAACTACCGAGCCTGCGCACTCTGGAGTCCATGCCGCAAGAAAAGAGTCCACGTGCCGCAACTAAGACCTGATGCAGTCAAAAATAAAACAAATAAACATTTCAAAATTTCTATCCAGGAGGGTTTAAAGGATTCCTGGATAAAAATTGGTGGGAGTAGTGACCTGCCCTTTAGAAAAAATTGGAAATAGTCAGTATCAATCAATAGTCCACATCAAAGCTGGGGAACAGGGCTGGCTGGTTACAGGAATGGGTGAAGTCTCTTTAAGCCATTCCTTGGTGACCCCACTGTCTCCTCCCAGGGCTGGAAACTCGTGTTTCTGCTCTCTTGGCATCCCAGTTTTTCTACCTAGAAGATTCTTTCCAAGACTGTTCATCAGGCAGACAACATTGACTCCACCAGCTTCTAGAAAACTGCCATTTCCAAAGAGGCAACTGTCCAACCTGATTTAGGATCGGGCTTCTTCCAAGTTCTCACCTTGGCACCTCTTGATCCATGGTGGATGGAAGCTCTTCCAATTTAAGGAACAAAGCCAGTTTCTCAGCTCTCTGGTAGGTGTGGAAGAGCCTTCCCAGAAGTGGCTGGGGAGCAGAGGAAGCACTGAGCCCTGGGGCGAGGGAGGCTGGTTGTTATCACACCATGATGAGTGTCAGGACCTTTGAAGTGAAGGTCTTGATTCACCCCGTACCTGCTGCCAGTTCTGGGTTTGTGGCTCTGAATTCCTCTTTCCCCTCTGAAGTACAATGAAAGGTGGCAAATCACTCTGTGTGTGTGTGTGTGTGAGAGAGAGAGAGACAGAGAGACAGAGAGAGAGAAAGGTGCAAAAGGCATTACTGACCTGGCCCCTTACCTCAAGGACTAGTGAGTCCTGGTGTGAAATGCCAGTGAGCTGCAAATTAAGAGTAACTTTCAACATCTACTTCCAGTGTAAATTACCTCCAAAAGCATCGTGTTACACCTTTGCAGAGAAGCTGTCCTTGTAGAGATGGCTTTCTTTGCTGGTTGTCAGGTCTGACAGCTTCACACCCAGAGGTGGAAAATACACAAGAATGAAAGTGAGTTTGTCTAGGCTGCTTGGGGGTGGAAGGAATTCCCTAGGTGGAGAAAGCAAAACCAAGCAAAAGAAAGCAGAACCAAGCAAAGCAGATCAAAACACAGCTCATGTCACATTCTTTTGCACCTGAGAACCGACAAACTCTAAGCTCTAACAAAGCAGAGAAGTGACAGGTGGCTGGCTAGGATTCGGGGATGGTGGTGGTGGGGTGGTGGTGTGAAGCTAGTTATAACTGTTATAGCACATTGCCCTGGATGCCTCCACTCCCTTACTAGAGGGAGTGGAAATGCATGTAGCAGAGGAAGCCTCTAAAATTTGGAGAGGACTGATGGGCTGCTGCCCTGGAGGGTGGGGGCACACCAGTGTTGCCTCACCTGTCCTCTGAAAGCTGAACATGTCCCTTTCAGGGTTCTGTCCCAGGCATCGGAAAAATGGGTGAGTGGAAGAAGGATGTGAAACTTCCCATCTCCCATCCCCACTCCTAGACCCATGTCCCAGGACTCCCTTACCCAAATAGAATTTGGAAATTTGGGATTTTTCCACAGAGTGTCTGTTCCCTCCTGCTTCACTTCAGCTCTGCTGGCCACCTTCCTGCCTCAGGACCTTTGCATCTGCTCTTCTGCCTGCCAGGTTCTTGGAGGGACTTCCTCTGCAGCTCAGAAGTCTCTTCCTCAAAGAGGCATCCCCCATCACTGCTTCTAAAATAGGATCCCTCCCTCTACTGGATACCCTCTACCATGTCTGGGAGCTGGAATGAAGATCCAGTGGGCAGGGATCTGTCAGTCAGGTTTTGTTTAAAAAAAAATCTAAAAAGGCTATCCCTTTAAAAAATTATTCTAACATTTATTTGTTGTGCTCGGTCTTAGTTCCAGCACGTGGGATATTTGATCTTTGTTGTGGCATTGCAGTGTACAGGATCTTGAGTTGTGACATGTGGGATCTGGTTCCTGGACCAGAGATTGAACCTGGGTCCCCTGCGTAGGGAGCCACTGGACCATCAGGGAAGTCCCCATCAGTCAGGTTTTGCTCATTGATTTATCTCCAGTACCCACCAGTGCCTAGCTTGTCGTAGATGCTCATATATCTTGTTTAAATGAATTTTGAATCAATTATTCACCCTGCTTTATATTTCCCATAGTCCTATTGCTATCAAACATCATTCTGTTTACTCATTTATCTATTCGCTTGTTTGTGGTCTGTCTCTCTGGCTAGATTAGAACCCCCAGGAGGGCAGGGACATTTCTGTCTTGTTTTCCAACATCTATCACTCGTGCCTGAATCATTGCCTGACATATAAAGGATTCTAGATAAGCATTTGTTTAATGACACTATAGGGGATCATGGTTTTCACAGACAGATGTGTCGAAAGACAATACCCTCTTTAGAAAAAAGGAGGAAAATTCTGACACACAGATAGATTGGGGTTATGGTAGGACTACTTCCATCATTTCAGAATCACTTCCTGTACTGAAGCATGGATTGTAAGATTTCCTTGACTAATATTTTAAAATTTTAGCTTATATATCTATTGATCACCTACTGTGCACCAGGCAGTATACTAGAAACAGTCACATATCTTGTGCCTCAATAGAGAAATTCTGTCCAATAGATTAATATCACTTAAAATTTGCATCTTTTAAAAAAGTACAGAAACAAGCAAACAAACAAAATAAGCATCCATTTTATTGAAGATTCCGGTTTATTGGATCTTTATTATGTGCTTGGTATTCAATGCCTTGGAGGATCACCTCCCAATCTACCTTCCCAAGCATCTGTCCTACCACTTCCCTTAAGGTAGACCATGACCCAACAAATAGAGGGTGATAACAGTTCTTGCTCTTTCCATCCTGTCTCATGCATTTGCCTGCTCTGTTCCTGTCCCTGGGTTATCCCTTTTCTCATTTCCATTGGTCTAAGTACTTATTTGTCATTCAAGGTCCACCTCCTCCAGGAAGTCTTCCCTGATACCACCTTGGATTTACATTGCATGAGTAAACAGTCACCCAGTAGTGTCCGACTCTTTTATGAAAGGGCATGCCTTATCTTTTCTTCCTCAGTGGTGGCCAGCATGGAGTTATGTAAAAGAAATGACTTTTGGATGGCCTCTAAGGATGCGGGCTGGTTGCCAGAAAATACAACCAGGTGATCAGAGGGTTGGAATTTTCAGTCTTCCCCAGTCCAACCTCAGGAAAAGGGACTGGGGCTAGAGTTTGAGTTCAATCACCAGTGGCTGATAACTTAATCAATTATGTCCATGTAGTGAAGCCTCTGTAAAAACCCAACAGGACTTGGTGTGCAGAGCTTCTGGGTTGGTGAACACATGATTCAGGAAGGGTGGAGTGCTCAGGGAGAATGTCCTTCCCACTCGCCCTGCGCTATGCATCTCTTCCATCTGGCTCTTCCTGAGTTATATCCTTCTATAATAAATCTGCAGTAAGTAAGTTTCTAAGAGTTCTGAGTTTGTTATGCTCTTGCAAATTAATCAAATCCAAGGAGGTGGTCATCGAAGTTTCAATCCAGAAAGCTGGTTGGGCTTCCCAGGTGGCTCTCACAGTAAAGAAACCACCTCCCAGTGCAGGAGACATAGGAGATGTGGGTTCAATCTCTGGGTCGGGAAGATCCTCTGGAGGAGGGCATGCAACCCACTCCCATACTCTTGCCTGGAGAATCCCATGGGCAGAGGAGTCCAGTGGGCTACAGCCCATAGGGTCGCAAAAGTCTGATACCACTGAAATGACTTAGCACACACACGTGCACAGGTAGGTGACAACCTGGACTTGGAATTGGCAATTGGCAAGTGGGGTGGGGGACAGTCTTGTAGGACTGAGCCCTTAACCTGTGGGGTCTGATGTTTTCTCCAGATAGATAACATCTAAATTGAGTTTACTTGTATGACTCCCAGCTGGTATCAGAGAATTGCTTGATGGTGTGGGGAGAATAATCACCTATTGTAATTGGGTGCAGAATCCTACCTGCAATATCTTTTGGAGGGACACAGTTCAGAACAACTGTTTTACCTTTGTGCTGTAAATACATCACTGGGACTGGCTTCCTTAGTACGGAATAGTCATTTCCTTGGTATATTTAGGAGGGTGGATGATTGGTTCCAGGACCCTCCAAGAATACCAAAATCTGAGAGGCTCAAGTCTTTTATCTAAAATGGTGTGATAGTGTACAGAGTGTTTGGGAGAAGAGAAGATTCCAAATAATGGAGTTTTCTAGTAAAAGGAGAGCTACATTGTCCTGATGATTCTAGTATGGTATAGTAAAGGTGTTTGGATTTTTCTTTTTTCTTTTTTTGACCCCACCACATGGCTTATGGGATCTTAGTTCCCTGACCAGGGATTGAACCTGGGCCCTCAGCAGTGAAAGTGCCGAGTTCTAACCACTGAACTGCCAGGAAATTCCTCTAGACGATTCTTAATTCAGGATCGATCAACAGTAGAAATGAGGACTCCTGGCTAGCAATGGTTGATCTGTATAGCAGATGTATATAGGTGCTTCGGGCCAAAACCAGTTCTGCATCAAAGACTACGCCTGGATTTTACGTTTGGGGAGAACAAAAGATTGGCTAGTTCTGCTTTTGTACCCTTCAGTTAGAAGGAAAATACTGAACAAACAAAATTCAGTTAAAGATCCAGGTTAGATTGTGTCTGGTCAAAACAGAGATTTTATTTTACATTTGGATTATGCTTTGATATTGCACAACTTTGAATTACTAGTAGTATGTGACATATACTATGACATACATCACACGATCACACATAGCATACTACATGCTAGGTACTATCCTGAGCTGTTTATGTTCATTAACGCATTTAATCCTCACAATAATCCTATGGAGGTACTTTGGTTCTCTCCATTCTACAGATGAGAAAACCGAGGTTCAGAGAAGTTATGTGTCTTGCCCAAGATTACAAAGCTAAGGGGTGGAAGGATCAGAATTGAATCCAGGCTACAGAGCCTGCATTATGATTTTCTGCCCTTGGTGACTAACTTGTCCCTATTTGCTAAGACGTTTTGTATTTGGTACTGAAAGTTTCACCTCCTGAGAACCCCTTCAGCCCCAGGCAACCCACGATGGCTGGTCATCTTACCTCTGCCTCTCAAATACAGCTTTCCAAGGTCATCTGTTTTTAAGTAGAGCCATAATTACCTCTAGCCTGTGTGCTGTTCAGTTCAGTGATTGCTAGTAAGATAGAGGGGTTGTGAAAATGACCTTGATCAGGCTCTTGCTGTTGAAGTGGATAATATATGGAGAAAATCTGTGGAGAGGACGAACAGGAGCCAAGGAAAATATTTCCAGATCGGCGATAAATAATGATTAAAAGAGAATGGGGTGGGTGAAGAGCTGGCTGTGACTGAGGCCAGAATAGGACTGGAAATGCCTAAAATAATGAAGGTGGCGATGGTGATGGCGGTGCTTCTCTAATATTGGTTGAGTGCCTTGTGCCAGGTTCTGTGCTAAACACCTCACTCATTCAGCCTTCACAACAACCATGTGAGATAGGCACTAGTATTCTGCCACTTTACAGATGGCAAAATTGAGACCCAAGGAAGTTAAAGGAAAGGAAAGGAAGCAGCAAAGGAAGCAGGTGACTTCTGGGTGAGAAAGACGAAGTGGACCTAGGCCTGTTTTGGCTCAAAAGATTTTTTCAGTATGTTTCCTACTTAAGATTTTTTTCCAGAATCTCTAAGGACACAGCATTTTTTCCAGACCTGTAGGCTGTTCAGACTGGAAAACAGGAAAAGGACTGAGTGCCAGTCTGTCCCTCGTGCTCACCGGATATTTCCCTGCAATCAGTGAACTTCTACGTGCAGAACTTGCCACACATCTGCGGTTTTTCTGAGTGGGCTTAAGTCAGGCATCTCTTATGTGACTTGGCTAGACAACTGGATGTTAATGAGTGACTGATGAGAAAACTCAGGAGACAATTACCTGCAGGAGATCTGAGTGCTGCAGGAGAAGCTGTGGGGGTGTCTGTGTTGGGCCCCCCTGAAGGGCCCTCCTTTATTTTATAGGCTTTGATGTATTATTCACCTGCCACCCCTGAGGGCTTGCAATTAATTTTCATTTATCCTGGTTCTTTACCAGAGGGTTACAAGTTACAAATGGCCCCCTTTCTGGTGTCCTACCAATCTTTCCTTTTAAAATAATGCCCTGTTAATGGAGAGAAAAGAGCTCTGTAGAGATGGGTAATGTATGAAGGAGTTTTTGTTTTGTTCTAAGGAGTGAGTGTCCCTAATTTGCCAAAATGCCAGTGGATGCCCTTGATTCTGCTTTCAGAGAGAATGCATTAAAAAAAGGAGTAGGGTGATACACCGAGAGATTACCATACTAAGTGAAATGAAGTCAGAAGAGAAAAAAAAATACCATACTATTTCATTTACATGTGGAATCGGAAATATGGCACAAATGAGCCTATCTACAAAAGAGAAACAGGCCCACAGATATAGAAAACAGATCTGTAGTTGCCAAGGGGGAGGGGATGGGGGTGAGAAGAACTGGGACCTGGGATTAGCAAAACGTAAACTATTATATGTACCCACTCCAGTGTTCTTGCCTGGATCCCAGGGACGGGGGAGCCTGGTGGGCTGCCATCTATGGGGTCGCACAGAGTCGGACACGACTGAAGCGACTTAGCAGCAGCAAACTATTATATGCAGGATGGATAAACAACAAGAGCCTACTGTTTGGCACAGGGAACTATATTCAATATCCTATGATCAACCATAATGGAAAGTATAACTGAGTCACTTTGCTGTATAGCAGAAATTGGCACAACATTGTAAATCAACTATACTTCAATAAAAAAAAAACACCCAAAAAAGAAATAGGGCGTTTGTTTTTGTTTTATTTTCTTGTTACCATGTGCTTTAAAAAAAATCCTTATCTAATGGATGAGCAGTTTGATTTAGTCAACGAGGCTGAATGGAAGGGTAGCTGTCTGCAAGCATTCTTTTTTTTTTAATTACGATAAAATGTGTATAATGAAATTTGTCAGTTCAGTGGCAGTAAGTACATTCGCACTGTTGTATAACTATCACCTCCATCCATCCAGAGAACTCTTTTCATCTTGCAAAACTGAAACTCTGATTCTTTAACTCCCCATGTTTTGCCCCTCACTTTTCTTCTGATTGTCTGTATTAGGATGGTCAGAAGAAGCATTAAAGACATGAATTGGTCTCCCTTAACTGACCCAGCTTTCTGCTCATCACTGTTTCTCGGAAGAAATGATTATACAACCACATGGATCATCTGCCTCTAATGGGGTCAAATGAGTAAACATTCCCCCTTTACAATTGTGGGCAGGGAAGGGGCCTTGGAGTCATAATTCCCTGAGGCCTCTTAGATTCAACTGGCAAACTCACTGGGTAATTAATGGTCCAGTTAATAGTCAGATGGAATACATGCTGGGCTGACATTATTCTGAAGAAAGATTAGGCAATAGAATTTTTTTTTAAGTTTTCAAAATATTTAAAGATAAAAGGTGCTCAATTGTAAAGAATTTTAAACTGTATGAAAGGATATAAAGATAACATTAATTGTTCCTCCTTAGTTTTCTCTTCTGCTTCTTGTGCTTTTTTCTGGATTAAATGTGTAGAGAAGCATATGTTTTCAAGTATGTTTATATCCATCTGTATTATCTACTCTTTTGTTTTTTTTTTTCCCTAGCTCTAAAAATACACTTATTGCATCATCTATTCTTTAAAAAGGAATGTGCGTGCGTGCTAAGTTGCTTCAGTCGAGTCTGACCCTATGGACTGTAGCCTCCAGACTCTGTCCATGGGATTCTCCAGGCAAGAATACCGGAATGAGTTGCAATGCCCTCCTCCAGGGGATCTTCCCAACTCAGGGATCAAACCCGAGTCTCTTATGTCTCCTGCATTGGCAGCTTGGTTCTTTATCACTAGCACCAGGAAGCTCCTTTAAAAGAAAATAACAATAGAATATCATTGTTTATATCACTCTGCCACTTCAGGACTGCCCTGTGTTCCCTATATGGACATACCATGATTCATTATGTCATTTTCTTGGTGATGGGCATGAGGGTTGTTCGTAGTTTTTCACTAAGCAGTGTGGCACTGAACATGTTAATGCATTTGGTCATATAGTTTACATATACTTACGTGCACCTGGCTACAGGATACATTCCTAGAAACAAGATGTAAAAACTGGATGGATAGTGCCAGCTACCAAAAGCTAAAAATTTAAAACAACTGCTGACCTCTTGGGAAGCTTGGCCAGCCCTTGTGACTCTATAAGCTGAAGAGATGCTGGCCCAGTAAGTCAGTTAGGACCATCCAACTGAAAAAGGTGCCCTATGGTCTTGGCACCTGACTAATGTCAAGTTGGGGTACTCCTTGCACTGAAAAGTTTCATCCTCATTATAAATGGTCAATTTAGCTCTCTGATTTCCAGCCCCTCTTTTTAAACTATATATATTTATATTATATATAATATTTTATTTAATATATATACATTTATAAAATAGATATTATATATTATATTTATTATATTATATATAGTAAATATATATTATACACATTATATTATATGTAATATTTTATATACATAATATATATATAATACATATTTGTTTTTATTTGGCTGCAGGTCTTAGTTGCCACATGTGGGATCTAGTTCCCTGATCAGGGATTAAACCTGCACCCCCTGCTTTGGGTGTGTAGAGTCTTAGCCACAGGATCTCCAGGGAAGTCCCTCTAAGTCAGCCTCTTGATGACTTTGGTGAATATCAATCAATTCTTTGGAGACTGCTCACCCATCTAAGGGGACCAATGCAATTTACCATCTATTTTTTCACTTAGGGTTTGAGGTGATCAACCAAAGGACAGCTGCACTGCTGAAGCATTTAGCCTCTACTGCCCAGTTGCTCTGCTGGATTGCTGGCTTGAATGACCAAATGCTCAGAGCTACTCTGAGACCTGGAATAGGGCTGAGTTCTCATTAACCCGAAAGCCCAAGGGGATCCCAGGGTGATCTCGGCTGACCTGGAAGAGTCTGTCTTACAGAACATTTATCTTCCCATGGCAATTAGTCTATTTATTTCCTAAAGATTGGGTCTGGTTGGAATCCAGCCAGACCTCCAGTTGTCCAAGGCAGATCTGAGTTAGAGATTCGCACCTAGCTGATTCTGCCTGTCCAAAAGGAACCAAAGCATCTGTCATGTGCCTGGGGAGTCAGTGACAGATGCCTTCTAGGGAGTGCAGGAAGAGCTCCTGCAACTTCAGCTGGAGATTCCCCAACTGACAGCAACGCCTCTGCCTCCATTTACATTTTGATCTAATTTCTGCATGTGATTTCTGAACTTGTATTCTTCTGGTGACAAGGGAATAAAGCAATGACAGGCTTCAATCATCTTCATGTGCTCCCTGGAAGAAATCATGTTTTCTGCTCCTGAGATTATCTACTAATAGAAGGGCAGGGTTTTCACCTCCACAGGACTTAGGCAGTGGAATTCCTCCTGCCTCCTTGAATTAGCTTCACATGGCACTGAAAGTAGCAAAAAGGGGTTGGTGCTGTGTGTATGGTCCATAAATAATTCCGTAGCTCCTGCAGTAATTTTTTTTCTTGAGCAGTTTGTGTGTGTGTGTGTGTGCACGCTCAAGGCACAGATTTCTCCATATTAAAATTTTATTTATTTATGTTTTTTGTGCTGGGTCTTCATTGCTGCGAGTGGGTTTTCTCTAGTTGCAGCTCATGGACTCTAGAGCACGGGCTCAGTAGTTGTGGGACATGGGCTTAGTTAATCTGAGGCATATGGGATCTTCCCGGACCAGGAATCGTTGGCATTGGCAGGTGGTTTCTTAACTACTGGACCACCAGGGAAGTCCAAGGCATAGATTTCTGAAACAGATTACTTGACTAGCAAGACCTCTCAATGTGAGATCTAATTGTCTCTAGGGCCAATAAACACTGACTTAAGAACTTTCTGTGGGGCTGGCAGATCTGAGAAGTGCCTCTCTCAGGAAGTGGGGATTTAAGGTCTCTGAATCTGCAGGACATGAATTCATGATGTGGTTAGAAATGCTCAGTTGCAGATGTAGCATCATGCAGTGGAGTGCAGAGCAAGACAGCCCAAGTTTGAGTAACACTTCTGCCCCTGGACAAGTCACTCGTGCTTCTGAGCCACATTTGTTCATTCTGCAAACGGTCACTGAGCATCAGTAGCACATGGAATCAACGAATGAGTTTACCGAGTACCCACTATGCCCTGGCACTGTGGTAGGTACCTTCTCCCAGTTTTCTTCCCTGTAAAATGTAGGTAATACTGTACCTGCTCTCTATTCCTCCAGCATTGCCGTGGGACCCAAAACAAGATAACGTGGGAAAATACTTTGGAAGCAGCAAACCATATAACCATGTAGAGGCCTGTTGCCTTTGCTTTTCTTTTCCCCCAGATTTTCCACTTCCTCCGTTTTCCCTTCCCATCCTTCCAAGTCTGTACGAGCTTGCCTGGGTGTGGTTTCACGGGGCTGATTACTCACCATGCCGCCCAAGTCTAGTGTAGACACATAGCTGGGAGTGTAGCATTTCCTTCTAAACCCATGCCCTTAGGCACACGTGTCATCTTGAAATCTACATCAGTGGGAACACCAGCTTCCCACACGCTGTGAGAGATGGAGTTTGAATATGTGTATGAATCACGTGAAGTGGAAGGGTTGACTTCTGTGGCTTTGTACTGTTTGTTCCCACATCATCAGAGACGAGATCTGAGTGATCAGGTGAACTTGATCTGCAGCAAAAAGAGCATGGGCTCAGAAGTCAGACCCTCTGATCCAGGCCTCTGTTCTGCCAGTTGCTGATTGTTTAGGTGGCTTGACCCAGCTAAGGCAAAAAAGGGAATCCAGTGGAAGTATACTTGTTGTTCAGTCACTAAGTCATGTCTTGCTCTTGGCGACCCCATGGACTGCAGCATGCCAGGCTTCGGGGTCCTTCATTATCTCCTGGAGCTTGCTCAAACTCATGTCCATTGAGTCGGTGATGCCATCCAACCATCTCATCCTCTGTCGTCCCCTTCTCCTCCTGCCTTCAAT
>NW_011491618.1:2939405-2939872 GCF_000754665.1 Bison bison bison | reverse complement strand
GGACCAGCCCCAACTGATCCAGGGTATTCGAAGGAGAGACGGCCTAGGCGACTATTTATATGCTAATCCGAGATGTCAAGAATAATAGTATGAGGAGAGCTCAGCAGGAAAATTCGGTGGAGAAAAGAGACTGAGTAGCTTGGTTTACGCGGAAGACCAATCAAACTTCAAGACAAGAAGTTTGCACCACTTACGTAGGCCGCAGGCGCCCTCTCCAATAGAGAAAGGTGCCTCACCCTAGGCACCTTCTCGAGTGGGTCTTAGCAGCCCAGGCATAATTAGGAAGCGTGGTGGGTTCCGCGCTCCAGATGGAGACTCAGCTGGAAGTTAAAGGGAAGAATGACAAGGAACTTTATGAATTGGAGCTGTAAGTTAACTCTTTGACAGAGAGAGCGAGATGGTGGTGGGGGACAGCCCCCAGGGAAATCAGAGGTGAGAGCACAAAGCAATACAGTAGGCAGACTCTG
>NW_011491618.1:2930483-2939305 GCF_000754665.1 Bison bison bison | reverse complement strand
TGATGCCATCCAACCATCTCATCCTCTGTCGTCCCCTTCTCCTCCTGCCTTCAATCTTTCCCAGCATCAGGGTCTTTTCAAATGAGTCAGTTCTTTGCATTAGGTGGCCAAAGTATTGGAGTTTCAGCTTCAGCATTAGTCCTTCCAGTGAATATTCGGGACTGATTTCCTTTAGGATTGACTGGTTTGATTTCCTTGCTGTCTGAGGTACTCTCAAGAGTATAGCACCACAGTTTAAAAGCATCAGTTCCTTAATGTTCAGCCTTCTTTATGGTCCAACTCTCACATTCATACATGACTACTGGAAAAACCATAGCTTTGACTATATGGACCTTTGTTGGCAAAGTGATGTCTCTGCTTTTTAATACGCTGTCTAGGTTTGTCATAGCTTTTCTTCCAAGGAGCAAGCGTCTTTTAATTTCATGGCTGGAGTCACCATCCATAGTGATTTTGGAAACTAAGAAAATAAAATCTGATCCTGGATATCTAGAACTGGGGATAACCAAACTCAGGGACTTAAATGCTTTCAGGACATTCTTTTCTCTCTGGATTTTAACCCTCTCTATGCGTGGCCTTTATTCTTTCAGTTCAGCTTTTCCCCAGAGAGGAGCTCATGGCTTCTGGCAGCTCTTATTTATATGAGCTGCTGCTGCTAAGTCACTTCAGTCGTGTCCGACTCTGTGCGACCCCAGAGACGACAGCCCACCAGGCTCCCCGGTCCCTGGGATTCTCCAGGCAAGAACACCAGAGTGGGTTGCCATTTCCTTCTTCAATGAGCTAACAGATCATAACTTTACTATTAGAGAAGGCCTGGTCTCTTCCTTCAATTTCCATGTCAAAAATGCTGGAGCAGTCTGATTGGCCTGGCTTGGGTCATGTGTCTGGTCCTAAACCAATCAACCTTGGCAAGGGGAGGGGCAGAAAGGGTCATGTGGCAGAGATAAAACCATTCCTAGAGATTAGGAAATTGATTGTGAGCCTGACAGCTAACTTTTTTTACAGTTACTTCATCGCTCTGAGTCTTAGTTTTCTGACATGTAAGTGAGACTAATAATACTGTCCAATATCACAGTGAGGTATACAACTCTCACATTTTGACACTTTCATCTTGTTCTTAGATTTAGCTAGTAGTGGAGGCTGAAAAATAATGAGACAAACTGGGAAACCTTTAATGTATTGAAACAAAAAATTTGGTGACATGCAATATTTACTTTCACATATCAAAAGTATGTATCCACCCAGTCCATTCTGAAGGAGATCAGCCCTGGGATTTCTTTGGAAGGAATGATGCTAAAGCTGAAACTCCAGTACTTTGGCCACCTCATAAGAAGAGTTGACTCATTGGAAAAGACTCTGATGCTGGGAGGGATTGGGGGCAGGAGGAGAAGGGGAGACAGAGGATGAGATGGCTGGATGGCATCACTGACTCGATGGACGTGAGTCTGAATGAACTCCGGGAGTTGGTGATGGACAGGGAGGCCTGGCATGTTACGATTCATGGGGTCGCAAAGAGTCAGACGCGACTGAGCGACTGATCTGATCTGATCAAAAGTATGTAAAGCAGTTACTTTAAAAATTAAATTAATTAATTTATTTATTTTTGGCTGCTCTGGTTCTTCATTGCTGCTTACCCTGGGCTTTATCTAGTTGTGTCGAGAGAGGGCTACTCTCTAGTTGCTGTGTTTGGGCTTCTCATTGCAGTGGCTTCTCTTATTGAAGAACACAGGCTCTAGAGTGCATAGGCTTCAGTAGTTATGGCACATGGGCTCAATATCTGCAGCTCTTGAGTTCAAGAGCATGAGCTCAGTAATCGTGGCACATGGGCTTAGTTGCCCTGCAGTATGTGGGATCTTCCTGGACCAGGAATTGAACCAATGTCCCCTGCAATGGCAGGCGGATTCTTTCCCACTGAGTCACCAGGGAAGCCCAAACCAGTTACTTTTAAACTCAAATTTGTTTCCTAGGCAAGATCTAAATTCTGGAATTCAGTGTCTAATTAAATCATATGGGGGGGAATCAGGAGGAGTAACATATACACACTACTGAATGTAAAATAGGTAACCAACAAGGAATTACTGTACAGCACAGGAAACTATACTCAATATTTCAATATTTCATAATAACCTATAAGGGAAAATAACCTGAAAAAGAATATACGTACATACATATATATATATATGAATCATTATGCTGTACACCTGAAACTAACACGATATTGGAAATCAACTATACTTCAATTAAAAATATAAATAAACAATATCTTTAAAACAGGTCTTTCCTGGCAGCTCAGATAGTAAAGAATCTGCCTGCAATTCAGGAGGGTTCGATCCCTGGGTTGGAAAGATCACCTGGAGAAGGGAATGGCAACTCACTCCAGTATTCTTGTATAGAAAATTCCACGGACAGAGGAGTCTGGTGGGCTACAGTCCATGGGGTCGCAAAGAGTTGGACATGACTAAGAGACTAACACTACTGGTAAATGAAACTGTGTGAATATTAAAAAATATAAATTGATCTGAAGAGTATTAGAAATATTACATAACTAACAAAAAGACAAAAAACACTAGTGTAGGCATAAAAGAACATAATTCAATGGGAAAGTTTTCTGTTTTATGCAAACCAGGTTTACAACTAATAAAGGGAAAGGTAAAATGTAGAAAATTAAATGGATAGTTTTTTAAATCAAGAATTCAAATTATAATAAATACATTGATAATATATCATTCTACATATACAACTTTTAATATACTAGAATATGCAATGTATGTCTGTCTTTTATATTTACAGAAATAGCTGAATGACACCCAAAGAGCATGTTTCTGTGTGCTCTGGAGAAAGAAAGATCTCCTTTGAGAAGGGATGTTAATAACCTGAGCATCATTTCCAAAGTGGCCAGAGAGTCAGTGTCTTGATCACAAACCTGCTTGAAATTTACAGGTAGCTGTGAATGACTGCACCAAGCCAAGGCAACTGGGGACAATATGGCTCTTAGACGGAGTTGAAGGATACAGTTCCAGGCTTAAATCATCCCTGCTCAAATTTACTCCTGAAAAGCAGTAGAAATTGGAGGCCCTATCATTTGAGACCTGGCCAAATGGCCTGGCTGACCATCTCCCCACTCCCCTGTATCTTGCAGATACTACCTACCTCCTGGGGTTGTGATGATAGTGACTAAAGTATTATTATACTCCTATCACACTATCATATGCCTACTATATCATTTAGTAGGTACTCAAAACCTACTGAATCTCTTTCTTTTTCCTATGGCTCAATAAAAAAACTTTGGAAAATCATGGGCACATAAACAAAGATGGCTATAGACATTCATTCTGAGAGCAGGCCACATGGCTCAAATATTGACCACGGTATCCACTGATTTGTTTAAAAGTGATTCCCTGGTGGCTCAGATGGTAAAGCATCTGCCTGCAATGCAGGAGACCCGGGTTCGATCCCTGGGTTGGAAGATCCCCTGGAGAAGGAAATGGCAACCCACTCCAGTACTCTTGCCCAGAAAATTCCATGGATGGAGGAGCCTGGTAGGGTACAGTCCATGGGGTCACAAAGAGTTGGACATGACTGAACGACTTCACTTTCTCTTTTAACTTTCAGAGGATCCCACAGTGATTCTCAATTTGATTCAAGCAAGCTCAATTTGAAAAATATCTTAGTATTCTAAGTGCTTCTTGGCCCCTAAGGAATCAGGCAAGCTAAAGCATGTTTGGATGAAGATTCACATTTAGCCCATGAAACTATATATTGCAATAAAATGCTTATATTTTATCTTGTATGACACAGCCACATGATATAATTATACTGCATGGTATGCCAAAGGCTCAGAATAGCAGAACACTTACTTAAATTGCAGTTTAGAATTTCTCAAATCACTACCTTTCCCTAAGAAGTCCATGTCCTCATGACATTGTCAGTCCAATTAAAAAAAAAAAGCAGGAAATATAGTTTATCATTTGAAAATGCTGTCTCCATCTTATAGCAGAACATCTAGCCATGTGGCTTTGGGCAAACCATTTGATCTCTTCAACTTAAAAAACATTTTCATGCCTACCACGTGCAAGGTTTGGGGATGGACTTCTGTGGGATGATTCAGACATGCCTTTGATGAGAAAGGCATGCTGGGTAGGGATCTTCAGTAGAAGTAAGTAGAGAATCTGCAATAGTTCTGGAAGCAGAGTATTAAGGAGGGGGAATTAGCAAGTGGTTTGGTTTGGTGGAAGCATATGGACATGTAGATGCGCAGGGGCGCTAACCAAGTTTGTTGGGAAGCTATTAATAGGATAGAGGGCTCCTAAGTGAGGCAGGCATCCCAGATTTGGAGCCTGGATGACTTGGAGCATTGGATGTCTTTTAAGAAGCATTAGGGAAAATGGCAGGAAGTGTTAGCGTGAGGGAAAAGAATGATGCTTTTGGTTTTAAACATGCTAAGCTTAAGATCCTACTTGGATATCCAGCTGGAGCTTCCAATAGGTAACTGAAATAGAAGATTAGAGTTTGAGAGTTGCAGGGGCTGGAGATAGAGGTCTGCGAGTTGCCAGAAGTGATAGCCGAATTTGATTGGATCCATGTTGATTAGGACATGGGTTCAGCTTATATAATAGCAACACCCTAATATGGTGATTTCAAACAGACAGAAGTGTATTTCTTCCTCACATAATAATTCAGTATAGAGGAGCCTAGGGCTGGTATGGTGGCTCTGAGAGGTCAGAGATTAGGATGCTTCTACCTCTTTGCTCTAGGAACCTTAGGGTCCTGACCTTGTGTACACTGTCTGAGAAGACTCGACATTACCACCTCTGTACTTCCAGGGAAGGGGGGATAATGAGGAAAAGACAGGACCTGAAAGTAATAGGACTAGAATCAGGGGAGTCACCTGTGGTTTAGTGGTTAGGACCTGACATTTGCCCTGCCACAGCCCAGGTTCAATCCCTGGTCTGGGAACTAAGATCCTGCAAGTTATGCAGCCATGGCCAAACAGACATAAACTATAGGACCAGAATCCCAGTCTTAGCTAGATGTGTGGCTGCTCACAATAAAGGTTACATTGCTTGTCCTTCTTGTAGATAAGCAGCCAATAAGAGGTGAGCAAAAGACATATGAACCACTTTAAGGTCTGCTATATAAACATGTTTTAAATATCAATATATCCTTGCATAATGAATCAGAGAGTGCACTGTGGTGGCAGCTGAATTAAAGAGGAGTTTCACAAGGGCTTCCCTTGTGGCTCAGCTGGTAAAGAATCCACCTGCAATGCAGGAGACCTGGGTTCGATCCCTAGGTTGGGAACATCCCCTGGAGAAGGGAAAGGCTACCCACTCCAGTATTCTGGCCTGGAGAATTCCATGGAGTGTATAGTCCATGGGGTTGTAAAGAGTTGGACACAACTGAGCGACCTTCACTCACTCACTCACTTCACAAGGGCTTCCCTGATAACTCAGTTGGTAAAGAATCTGCCTACAATTCAGGAGACCCTGGTTCAATTCCTGGGTTGGGAAGACCACTGGAGAAGGGATAGACTACCCACTCCAGTATTCTTGGGCTTCCCTTGTGGCTCAGCTGGTAAAAAATCCACCTGCAATGAGGGAAACCTGGGTTTGATCCCTGGGTTGGGAAGGTCCCTGAAGAAGGGAAAGGCTCACCACTCCAGTATTCTGGCCTGGAGAATTCCATGGACTACAGTCCATGGGGTTGCAGAGAGTCAGACACGACTGAGTGACTTTCACTTTCACTTCACAATGCCATCCACATGTCAAGGAAGACGAGAACTCAAGATAGGGCAGTGGGCCTCAACTGGGGTTGGTTTTGCCCCTCAGGGGACATTTGGCAACCTCTGGGGACATTTTTGGTTGTCACGACTAGGGGCAGAGGATGCTATTGGCTTCTAGTGGTAGGGATCAGGGATGCTGCTAAACAGCCTATAGTGCATAGGAAAACCCCACCACCCGCAAAGAATGATTGCTGCCTAAAAGGTCAATAGCGTTAAGATGGAGAAATCTTGTGTTAGGGGATTAGGGCAGTGGTTCCCAAACTTTGCTACACATTGGAATCACCCAAGAAGCCTTAAAAAATCCTGATGCCCAGGTCACACCCAGAGCAATGAACTCAGAGTATCTCAGAGTGAGACCCAGACAGAAGTAACTGGTAAATTCTGTGAACAGGGAGTTTTAGCAGTGACTGACACAGAGTGGGTTCTCAATACACATCTGTTGAATGAATGAATACATAAATGAATAACTTCAAGAGGGTGGAAGCAAATGGCCAGCAGTTGAGGGGATAAGTTGGAGAAGGGGGCAGGCAGAGAACCAGAACTCCGAATATAGTTTACATTTCTCAGAGCTCTGGTTATATCAGGAGATAGAGAAAGACAGTAGGATGATCAAAAGCATATAGAGAAAAGATTTTTTATTTTTAGGACAGTGGGGACTTGAACATGTTTGTAGGAAGAAGGTAAGAAACAAGGAGAGAGAAAGGGTAAGGATGCAAGAGATCAGAGAGGTTGTCAATGGAGGGGCAAGATGAAGAACATCATGGATGCTTGAGCTTTGAGGAGGAGAAAGGATACATCCCTAGAGACAGAAAGAAATATCAGGTGAAAGTGTGGACTGATTCTGAGATGGAGGTGAGAGCAGGGATGGGAGGGAAGTCTTGAATGGCTTTCTTTTTTCCCTATAAATAGGAGGTGAAGTCTTCTGAAAACGATGGTGGTAGGTATGGGTTTGGGACTTCAGGAGAGTTTAGACATCTTGAGTCATGTTGTATGGGAAACCACTGTCCAGAAGAGCCCTAATGCGGCCCAGGCGAAGTTCAAGATTATGAATTTATCCTGGGTTGAACCAGCTTGACCTTGGGACTGTTTCTAGCAATACCCAGCAATGTGGGAGGGAAGAAACAGGGTGACGGGAGCCACTTGGGGTTGGCAGATTAGGACAGCAAAAACCAATGAAGGGAGGGATTCCTTGACATTTGTGAGCATATTTCCAAATGTTTGAGAGAATATGAGTGAAACTGAGAGAATTCTGATAGATGGGAAGCAAGGATAGATGAAAGATTTAGAGGCACCATGAAAATTAAGTGAAGGTCCAGTGGTGGAAAGGATGCACTGGGTTAGAGAGAGGAGTTTCAGGTATTGAGATCAGGGGAGTAAATCCATTTCAAATAATGATGGCCTTTAATGAATGGATTTGATGACATTATCTCTTAAATCTTGGCCAACTCTAAAACTTCAGGAGAAGTACACATGATTGAATATTGCCTTTAAACCCAAATATGCAAGTAGCTGATAGTGTGACCCCAATCAGTCCTTGTCACAAGTGAAGTTTCATTAAGTCCAAGTCCATGGGGATAAAACAGGACAGGGATTTCTGGACATGCTCAGTAAGACAGGTTGATCAACCAATATGGAATCTCCGTGTCCTGAAAAAATTTTCAAACAAGTTCTACCCACATTGCTATTTGAGAGTTAATGGAATATTATAGAGTCTTTCTGGGTCATGTAAAAGCAAATCTATGGGGGTAGTTCCCTGGTGGTTCAGTGGTTAGGACTCTGAGCTTCCACTACAGGGAGCACAGGTTCGACCCCTGCTCGGGGAATTAAGATCCTGCAAGCTGAGCAGTACAGTAAAAAAAATAAATAAATAAGAAGAAACACTATTTGCCCCACACAAACCCATGTGAAAAACCTTTATCTTCACTTTTCCCTTTCCTCTCCCTCAGCCGATTTGCAACAAAAGAGGGTAAGATGTTGCTGTGTGGAACAAATGAACTTATTGGAAAGATGAAACCACAGGCTGGAGGTCTCAGACTAGGAACACTATTGAGAGGCAAAGGGGATGCTCATTAGGATTCGTGATCATTACTGAACCAAGCAGGGAACTGGAGGCCCTGAACTCTGTCTCTTTTCTCCTTCGCCCTGAAAGCCAGAGCCAGCTCCCTAATTGCCCCATATGCTGGTTTTATTTGGTGGCTCAGCTGGGTGGAGTGAACCCTAGGAAGAGATGCATTCATTTTTAGTTACCTCACCAGATTGCTAATTTTCACTCTGGAGGCATCAATCACCATAATGACTATAATCCCAGGACGGAGAGGCATCTATTTTGGCACCAGGGCAGCAGCTCTTGCTGCCACCAAAGATCCTCTGAGGCTCAGGGCCTGGAGAGCCCGGGGAGGAGTCCCACATGGCTCTTTCTGCTGGGCACTCTCAGACTTGGGACGGACGACACGCTGGGAATTCACTCTTCTTTTCTTGGGTGAAAAAAAATGGAGTTTTCGGAGGAGCAGTTTCTTTGGAGTTAGTGGCAAGCATACAGATTAACACAGACCTTTGGCCCCAAGCTAACTGGACAGCTGTTTACATCCCTGACTTGTAAACAGAACACCAGCCTCTCTGTTCTCTCCTCTTTTCCTATCAACATATTTCTTGGTTTGCCTTTTTTTTTTTTTGTATCTCTCCTGAGGAAAGCCTTAAGTTCCTAAACAATGACCTCAAACAGAAACCAGAGGGTAAAGAAATACCCTCCTCCCAGAGATGGGGGCTAAATGTCACTAGAGAAAAAAAAAAAAAAAGCTCTGTGTAACTTGTCACTTTGTTTCCTAGACTTGTAATATTCATTATTTAAAAATTTTTCTTTTTAAAGAAAATCGACCTAAATGAAGTCTACAAAACATCCACTAGATTCTGAAGTTCGGTCACTTAAAGGATGATTAACATTTAAACATTTCACATGATTAAATTAACATGTGAAAATTTCTTACCACTCCCACAGAGGGTGAGGAGGTAGAGATGGGGGAATAAATTCTCTTAACAGGTTCAC
>NW_011491618.1:2925477-2930383 GCF_000754665.1 Bison bison bison | reverse complement strand
CAGGTTCACATCCTAAGGGTGTCTGATTTTTTTTTTTCTTGACATTTTAAGGACAGCCTTTAAAGTGGGAGAGAAAGGAGGAGACTTGACTGTGACAAAAAAAGAAAAAGCCTGTTAAGAAGGAATTTTTTTTTTTTTTTTTTTGCCTAATACTATAAAACTTTGGAGAATTTAGAGCTCAAAGCATCCATTATTTATGTGGATGGCAGGTTGATGGCCTGAAAAGAGGGGAAATTTAAGGTCAGGGACATTTAGGGCAAAATGGAGGTTGTGCTTGGGCATTGGAAGATAAGGCAGACAAATAAAGGATTGCAACAGGAGGAACGGTCCTGTGAGGTGGCCCTGGCCGCATCTGCCCCCTTCCCTCCCCCGGCTGCCCTTGGCTGACCTGACGTGCTTTGGTTTTTTGTCTCCCAATCACCTGCCCTCCTGTTTAGGCAGCACAGAGACTGGAGTAATAAACACAGCTCTGCCACCAACCACGAGTGTGGCATTGAGAATATTCTAGTTCTTCCTTGATGGCTTTCCACTGCCTTTCCAATCCCTAATGATACTTTCCAGAACCTATCACAGTGCCTGGGCACAAAGTAGATGTTCAGCACATCATTGATGAATTGATTCAAATTTGGAGAAGATTTTGGGGGAAAAGAGTGAAAAAAAAGAGGGGTATTTCACTACTTCACTCTCTCTGGGCTTCTGTCCCTCAACAAAGGCCTCAGATGAAAGGGTTCTGGCCACTGGCATTAATGTCTTTCAGTTGGTTCCCAGGCTCTCTGATTAGGTCAGGCCGCAGTAGAGCAGTGAAAGTGAAGCCACCCAGTCGTGTCCAACTCTTTGCGACCCCATGGACTGTAGCCTACCAGGCTCCTCTTGTCTCCGGGCAAGAATACTGGAGTGGGTTGCCATTTCCTTCTCCAGGGGATCTTCCCGCTCCAGGGATCAAACCCAGGTCTCCAGCACTGTAGGCAGATGCTTTACTGTCTGAGCCACCAAGGAAGTCACAGAGCAATGAAGCAGGTGCCATTTTTTCCTGAAGTCTCACTGCATTAATAACAATGACAGTTGAGTGGCAGTTATATGTGTGTGTGCTTAGTCGCTCAGTCATGTCTGACTCTTTGCAACCGCATGGACTGTAGCTCACCAGGCTCCTTGGCCCAAGGGGATTCTCCAGGCAAGAATACTGGAGTGGGTTGCCATACCCTCCTCCAGGGGGTCTTCCCAACCCAGGGATGGAACCCAGGTCTCCTGTGTTGCAGGAGGATGCTTTTACCATCTGAGCCACCAGGGCAGCCCCAAGCAAATCATTCTGATTTTGGCTTCCAGAGCAGAGGTATTCCCCCTAAGGTCCCAGCAGAAAAAGTCAGGGCTGTCTTGTTTGCAGCAACACCATTTTGTTTTGGTGACAGGAAGTCCGGTGGTTTTTCTCACCAGCTTCTGCAAGGATGCCTGCCATCTATCAACTCCACACTTCTGCCCTCGCCCATCTAGTCTAGCATTTCCCAGCAGCTCAAGACTTCCTTCTCTGCTTCCTACTTTCCCTCAACCCCCAAGTTCTTATCCCAATGCCAGCAGCTGGGACCAGCCTCTGGGACAAAACAGAAATAATGTGGGAATTGCGGTGAGAGTTGAATATATATATCAGTCTAGGAATAGGCATATAAGCAAAGCCCTTGTTACTATTGGATCAGGGTGGGAAGTCATTTCTTATCCATGATGGGTGGTGGCAGTGATTAAGCATAAGCTATTTGTTTCAATATTATAAATATTGTCTTGTGAAGGCAGGTTATTTACTGGGAACCATCAATAGCTGTATTAAACAGGCCAAATGGAGGCTGTCCAAGGAAAGTAATATAATACTGATGAGCAATTAATTATACCTGGTATAATATTTCTTTCTTTTTGTTTTTTTTTTGCCACACCCTGCAGCACATGGGATCTTAGTTTCCCAGATGGAACCCACACCCCCTGCAGTGGAAGCACAGAGTCTTAACCATTGGACTGCCAGGGAAGTACTTATCTGGTATAATATTTGGAAATGTATTCAAAGGATGATCCAGAATATATCCAAATATATTCAACGTGAATTAATTCACTTTTGTTTTTTGGCCACACTGTGTGACTTAAGGGATCTTTGTTCCTGGACCAGGTATCGAACGCAGGTTCTTGGCATTGAAAGCGAGAAGTCCTAACACTGGACTGCCAGGGAATTTCCAGAATGAATTCACTTAAAAAATTATTTTATTTATTTTTTATTGAGGTATAGTTGATGTACATTATTATGTAAGTTTCAGATGTACAGCATAGTGATTCACAATCATAATTTTTAAGGGTTATGCTCTATTTATAGTTATAAAATATTGGCTATATTTCCTGTGCTATACAATATACCCTTGTAAGAATAAACTCACTTAAAAAAAATTTTTTTTTAATTTACTATGTTGTGTTAGTTTCAGGTGTACAGCAAAGTGAACCAGTCATACATATACCCACAGTTTTTAGAGTCTTTTCCCTATATAGTAGGCCCTTACTAGTTATCTGTTTTATATATAGTAGTGTGTATATGTCAATCCCAATCTCCCACTTTTCCCTCCCTGCTGTGAAGTCACTTTTATACTACATTTGGTTCAGTGTCTTTCATGGGAAGAGGGAGGAAGATTCCACATGCGTGTGTGTTTGGGCTATCAATTTATCAGTAGCTATGCACTTAATGTTCTCCTCTGGCTTCAAAAAGCATCCCTTGGTATTATAGGGTATATGTGTATTGCACAACAAACTTTGACTTCTGAAAATTTGTACTTAATGGCATACACAATTAAATCAATGTTTTGTTGTTACTATTTACTATGGAGATGTGTGTTCAATTATTACCCCCCCCCCCGCCAAATTAAAAAAGTTTTTGTAGTTTTCTTATAGTACTGTTACCACTACTACATATTATGGTTCTATAGCCTTTTTTCCCTCAGAACTTTTAAAACAAAACAAACTCCATGTTTTCTTCTCCCCATCCAGTTAAATATTGGAGGAAAGCAGAACATAAACGTATATATATTTTGAAAGGCAAAGAAGCACAAAGAAAAAATTCAGTGGAATAAGCCCCAGGTAGCCCTGCTCCAAGCTGGCAAGTTGAGCTTGTTGAATCAGATGCAAGATTTTCCATCCCATTCATGTGGGAACAGAGGAAGAGAAAGGGGAGTGGGAAGAACACAGAGGGTACAGTGCTGATCCTTAGGATCCTGGAAACATGGAGCTCTCGGAAGTGACGAGAACTACAGTGAGATTATGAAAGAACAGAGTTCAAAGATGCAGTAGTGTAATGTACCCTGAAGCTAAAAGCAAAAGGGTCTGACTCCCTCCCTTTTGATGAGAAGGCCATCAAAAGGCACTTGGGGGTGCCTCCTGTTTCCTCATTCATCATGCAGTGTGGTGGGGTGTGGGAAATCCTCACCTCACCATGTTGCTGCTGCTGCTGTTTAGTTGCTAAGTTGTGTCCAACTCTTTGCAAGGCCATGGACAGTCATCCCCCAGACTCCTCTGTCCATGGGATTTCCCAGGCAAGAATACTGGAGAGGGTTGCCATTTCCTTATCCAGGGAATCTTCCAGACCTAGGGATCGAATCCGTGTCTCCTACTTGACAGGCGGATTCTTTACCACTGAGCCACTTGGGAAGCCCCTCTCCTCACCATAGTTTGTCACAAAGGAAAAGGGGACCTGAAGCAGAAGCTGGGAGACCTGAGCTTACTGACTTTGGGTTCATAGCACAGCTGATATTTGAGGGAACAAGTTCTGAGAGGACTGAGGGTATTAGCATCTGGAAAACTGGAGGTTGAGAAGTGGTTTTCACAGGAGAGGAGCCAGGTGGCTCTCTGGTGCCTCAGACTTTGGGGATCTGTTCTTGACAGACTTGATGGTGACCACTGTCTCAGCTTTGGGATTATAGCAACTGCCATTGTACTGTGTTTATGAATCAGGATCCTTGTATGGTTATCTAATTTGGTCATCACCTAAACCCAGTCAGAGCAATATTATCCAAGTTTACAGACGAGAAAACTAAGGCCCAAGAGCTTAAGGTCACTCAGGTAGGTAGGAGAAGTATCAGTTTCTTTATCTGTAAAGTGAGTTAATGATAGCACCAGGTTCCACTGCCTGCTGATTTGTTATAGAATCTCTTGGAATCGTCATGATCCGAGCAGATGCAACGCCCCAGGAATATAGGGGTCTCCAGTTAAGCCAATCTTGCCTTTTCCAGAGGTGAATTCAGGTTGGTTTTTTTTTCAAGACTTCTAAAGTGCAGGCGCGGCTTAAAGCTCAACATTCAGAAAACGAAGATCATGGCATCCGGTCCCACCACTTCATGGGAAATAGATGGGGAAACAGTGGAAACAGTGTCAGACTTTATTTTTCTGGGCTCCAAAATCACTACAGATGGTGACTGCAGCCATGAAATTAAAAGACGCTGACTCCTTGGAAGGAAAGTTATGACCAACCTAGATGGCATATTCAAAAGCAGAGACATTACTTTGCCAACAAAGGTTCGTTTAGTCATGGCTATGGTTTTTCCTGTGGTCATGTATGGATGTGAGAGTTGGACTGTGAAGAAGGCTGAGCGCGGAAGAATTGATGCTTTTGAACTGTGGTGTTGGAGAAGACTCTTGAGAGTCCCTCGGACTGCAAGGAGATCCAACCAGTCCATTCTGAAGATCAGCCCTGGGATTTCTTTGGAAGGAATGATGCTAAAGCTGAAACTCCTGTCTTTGGCCACCTCATGCGAAGGGTTGATTCATTGGAAAAGACTCTGATGCTGGGAGGGATTGGGGGCAGGAGGAGAAAGGGATGACAGGGATGAGATGGCTGGATGGCATCACTGACTCGATGGACGTGAGTCTGAGTGAACTCCGGGAGTTGGTG
>NW_011491618.1:2924534-2925283 GCF_000754665.1 Bison bison bison | reverse complement strand
GGCTCCCGCCTCCTCAGCTCACCCTGCGCAGGCTACGGTCGCCCTCTGCCGACACAGGACAGAAGCGCGAGTGTATGTTTTCGTGCCTGAAAGCCGGCCAAGAAGACCGCTGACCTATAGAGGGCGCCCGTCAGCGTGCTGAGTAACCCATTCAGCTGTCCCTTCCTCGAGCACTTCCTGTCTGATCTCTATGGTCCATCCGGTTACGTCAAGAAAAGTTCCTGGAGCTTTCGATTTATCGTAAACAAAAGAGGTGCGCCGACCCGGAAGTTGAAACTGGTGCAGGGGCGGGGGTAGCTCGGAGGGCCGGCAGTAAGGGGGCCAAGTGGGAGTAGTTCCGAAGGACCGCGGTGAGGGGCTCCGGGAAGCCGTAGCCATGGCGGTGGCTGTGGCCATGGCGGGAGCCGTACCCGGGACAGAGCTAGGCCCCGCAGAAGAACTCGCCAAACTCGAGTATCTGTCTTTGGTGTCAAAGGTTTGCACCGAGCTGGATAATCACTTAGGTATCAACGACAAGGATTTGGGTGAGTCTGCGGAGGTCCGTGTGGCCTCTGGGTTTGGGCTCGAGGAAAGCGGAAGGAGAAGGGGGATTGATGGGCCGAGTGTGTGTGTATCTGTCACAGAGACTTGGCCCAGGGCACTTGCGGCCGTGGCCTCCTCTTGAGAATTCTCCAGGCCGAGCTGTTAGAACGCTTTTCCAGAACTGTCAGTGAAACCCGGAGCGGCCGTCGCTGCTTGCCTCCCCCTCT
>NW_011491618.1:2924284-2924429 GCF_000754665.1 Bison bison bison | reverse complement strand
CTTACTGAGTTCCCACTACGTGCCAGATATTATGCTTAGTGTTTTACTTTGTCTTATTTGCTCTTCATACCATCCTGTGAGATAGTATTTTCTGTTTATAGATTGCGAAAACAAGGCTCTGAGTAATTAAGTAACACCCCCCCCC
>NW_011491618.1:2890596-2924184 GCF_000754665.1 Bison bison bison | reverse complement strand
ACCATTCATGCTTATACTGTCTCTGAAGCACCAATGTATAGTGTCTCTCAAACATTAGACGTCTTGGGACAAAATGCACGTGGGGCGAATACAAACTGAGGAAATGGAAAAGACTAGGGCCCCACAGCCCAGGCTGCAGGCAGGTGGAATCCTCCTGGAGGCAGAGGGATGGGTAGTGTCTAGGGCATGGGTGGAGGAATTGACTTGATAGGCACAGGGATGCTTCATTTTAACTGGAAGGAGGGCAAAATGTGATTTTAAATGCAGGTGGGTTTAGGGATAGGTGGTAGGGAGATGAGGGAGAGAGTTCCCATTTGACAGTTCTGTTTTCTAAATGAAGAGAAAGTCATCAGTTGAAGAGATGGAAGAAACGGACACATACATGAGGAAGGGGGTCAGGGAGGTTAGAAGTATGATCTAGGGTAAGATACATAATTTCTCTGCAGCTGTTTTTCTTATTTGTGAAATAAGGATGATACTGTGTTCTTCACAGGGTTACCATGTAGCACCTGCGTATTTTAGTTCACTTTTCTCTTGCTTGTCATCAGGATGTGCCTATCTTGTGTACTTTTTTCTCAGTTTACTCTTTTTTTGATAATGAGGTGATAGACTGGTCAGGTTGCAATCTCTCTGGGTAATATGTTCCTTCATTCAGCAAATGTTCATTGAGTTGGGGGATTAGCAATACAGTAGAGTACAAGATAGATTCCCTCAGTGGGCTTACATTGTTTCCCTCTCTCTTTTAAACTACAGAGTACTAATGCCTTAGCTCTTTTTAGAGGAAACAAAAAGTTCTTGAGACCAAAACTGCCCCACCTCCACCTTCATAGGCCACTTGCAAGTCCGGTTTGTCACCTGCTATAGATTGGAGGTTTCAATGACCCCCTCCTTGGGTTTGATTAATTTATTAGAGCGGCTCACAGAACTCAGAGACACATTTTACTAACTGATTTATTATAAAAGGATGTAACAGCTAAATGGAAGGTATGTAACAAGGAGAGAGGAGCTCCCATGCTCTCTCAGTGCCCCACTCTCCCTGAACCTCCATGCATTCACCAATCTGGAAACTCTCTGGATATTTATGGAGGCCTCATTGTATGAGCACTCATGTATTATATAGGCACAGCTCTCATTGTATAGGCACAACTGATTAAATCATTGGCCATTGATGATGATGTTCAGTTGCTAAGTCATGTCTGACTCTTTGCAACCCCATGGACTGCAGCACGCCAGGCTTCCCCATCCTTCACTGTCTCCCAGAGTTTGCTCAAACTCATGTACATGGATGAGTGATCCCATCCAACCATTGATGACTGAACTCAATCTCCAGCCTCTCTCCCCTTCCAGAGATCAGGGTAGGGCTGAAAGTTCCAGCCCTCTAATCTCTTGATTGGTTTCCTTGACAACTAACCCTCATCCTAGTTACCTAGGGGTTTTCCTGAGGTTATCTCAGAAAAGTAAATAATAACTTATTCTCTGCGTTTAGGAAATTCCAAGGGTTTAGGAGCTCCACGCCAGAGATAGAAACCAAATATGTGTTTCTTCTTATAAATCACAGTATTTATACTGTGATAAATTTATACACTGTTAAACACAGATTTACGGAACCAGTAACATTAAAAATAGTAATATTGGAAAAGTGTGATTGCCAGAGTTGGTTTTAGTAACAAAAAAGCTAAACTGCCAGAGTTGGTTTTAATAACAGAAAGTTATATATTTATTTCTTGTGTATTTTACTTGTTGACTTAATTTTTTTATTTTGACCTTGATGTATTATCATTTAAATCAATGTCATTATTTTTCCTGTTTTCAACAATGCTGCTGCTGCTGCTAAGTCGCTTTAGTCATGTCCGACTCTGTGCAACCCCATAGATGGCAGCCCACCAGGCTCCCCCGTCCCTGGGATTCTCAAGGCAAGAACACTGGAGTGGGCTGCCATTTCCTTCTCCAGTGCATGAAAGTGAAAAGTGAAAGTGAGGTTGCTCAGTCGTGTCTGACTCTTTGCGACCCCATGGACTGTAGCCTACCAGGCTCCTCTGTCCATGGGATTTTCCAGGCAAGAGTACTGGAGTGGGTTGCCATTGCCTTCTCTGTTTCAACAATGAGGTTGTTTTTAATTACTGATTCATTTTTGATAGTTCAGTTATATGATGTCCTCATATAATTCTGAAAATTAAAAATAAACCCTCATTAATGACAGCTACAGTGTGAATGCTGGTGACTTCTTTAGGACTGGCTCTTTTGAGCATTGTGTGACTAGCACCATGTGATTTAGTTCTCTGTCTACATTCTCTAAAGAATTTGGGCTCTGAAATCAGATTTCTGGATTCCAGTTCTGGTTCCACCAATTATTTTTGGGTAGGTCATTGTCTCAAACCCTCAGCCTCCTCATCTGTGAAACAGGGACAGTAGTACTACCTACCTATAAGGGTTGTTGTGAGAACCATGGGGGTAACCCATGTGAAGCACTTAGCATAGTGCCTGGAATGTAGTAGATGTTTAAGAAGTCTTCACCATTGGCACTGTTGTCATTAACTTTAAATAAAAACCTGATGGCATCTGGCTTTCACTTAACATCATAAAAAAGGTAAAGGCAAATTTCAGCATGGAAATGGTGTTTGGTACTAGTTTATAAGTTGGTTATCCAGATCTTCCATGTTTTCATTATTATTTTTTAGGATTAAAATCCAAATGAAGGGAATTGCCTGATGGTCCAGTGGTTAGGTCTCCATTCTTTTCTTGCCTAGGACCTGGGTTCAATCCCTGGTTGGGGAACTAAGATCTTGAAAGCCATATGGCATGACCAAAAAAAAAAAAGTCCAACTGAAATCATTAGAAGTTGAGGCAATTTTCTCAATCTATCATAAAATGCACTTTTCTCCTGCAAGTCTCTTAATTAATAGTTCTAATATTGGAAATTTTGAGAACTAGGCGGGTTTGTGAAATTTGGGAGTGGGGAGCAAGTGAGTCTTTCACCAACTTGGATATTGTACCACCCAGTGGCTGCCTGGACCTCATATATATTATAGATCGTGTGAGTCCTTTCAGAAACTGTAGAAAGCATCCTGTTGTGTCCATGTGTGCATGCCTGTGCACAAGTGCATTGGCTCATGACCTTGGACATGCTTGCCTCTAGAATCTGTATGGCGGAATACATACCTAGTAGTTTCATGAAGCGGAGAAGGCGATGGCGCCCCACTCCAGTGCTCTTGCCTGGAAAATCCCATGGACGGAGGAGCCTGGTGGGCTGCAGTCCATGGGGTCGCTAAGAGTCAAACACGACTGAGCGACTTCACTTTCACTTTTCCCTTTCACGCATTGGAGAAGGCGATGACACCCCACTCCAGTGTTCTTGCCTGGAGAATCCCATAGATGGCGGAGCCTGGTAGGCTGCAGTCCATGGGGTCGCTAAGAGTCGGATGTGACTGAGCAACTTCACTTTCATGCATTGGAGAAGGAAATGGCGACCCACTCCAGTATTCTTGCCTGGGACAAGAATCCCAGGGACGGGGGAGCCTGGTGGGCTTCCGTCTATGGGGTTGCACAGAGTCGGACATGACTGAAGCGACTTAGCAGCAGCAGCAGTTTTAATGAAGAGCACTATGATCTGTGACAAGGAGGTCTTCCTCTCTCAAATGCACTCAAAGGCCTGGTGATCCATGTCTTTTTTTTATTTGTGAAGATTAACTAGACCATACATGGATAATCTTGGTAATCTAAATTCTTTCTCTACTCTTACTGAATGGTGCTTTTCGGTTTTTATGAAGACTGAAGACTGTTGGATAACCAAACTGGTTTTATTTTTAACATACTTGAAACTGATTTCTTCCTCAAGTCTCCATTTTCCTGGTTTTAATCCCTTTTCTCATTTGCAGCTGAATTTGTGATCAGTCTTGCTGAGAAAAATACCACCTTTGATACTTTCAAGGCTTCGCTGGTCAAAAATGGTGCAGAATTCACGGTATGTGTACATAGAGATCCCTGTTTTGGTTTAATATTACTGTTGGATTTAAATTTTGATAGTACATGCCAATAAAGTGAACCATTAAGTATGTGATGTTTTCATGCCACTAAACAGTGGTGATATAACCTGTGAATATAACCTGTGAACTGCCTGTGACACCTTTCTAGGAAAATGGGGCAGAATTTCCATTATTAAGTCTTTATGGGTGCTTACATTCTTGTTCTATGAATTAGGAAGTCAAAAACAGTCTAGGTGTGAAAGGTAGTTCTAAACCATGGGAAATAAAATAGTTGAAGGGAACTAAGTTGCATGCCTGCAAAGAGTCATAAATATCAGTTTTCTCTGAGGTATGTTACTAGGTTCAGGCCACATCAGGTTGACGCTCTGCTTTATTTGTCCCAGTTAGTTAAATTCAGGTGCATTACCACTCTTTCTAAAGGACAGCCCTTTTCTTAGTATTTTTAAGCACTGATCCAGGAGCTGACAATCTTTGTTCTGTTTCTTTTCAAAGGATTCACTCATTAGTAACTTGCTGCGTCTCATACAAACCATGCGGCCTCCAGCAAAGCCTTCTACTAGCAAAGGTGAGCAGGGCTTCTAGCCAAGCTTTGTCTCCAGTATGGTTTAGGTTGTGAGCATCCTGTAAATTGCATTTGTTTACCTTGCTGCAGTTGCTGAACAAGTAGATTAAAGTAATAAGACATAACCAGTTAAATGCATACTGAATCACACTCCCCATCCCAGTGCCAGTATTGTTGTTGAGGGTTTTGTAATCAGTATTTTTTTTTTTTTAGGAAGTTGAATTATGTTTATAGTAATGTATAAGAGTAATATGTATAAAAATGTTTTTAGTTTGATGCAAATCTAATTGCATCAATTAGATTTGAAGTTGAAGTTCTTTTGTTAATCTCTGAGAATATTAATTATGTCTTTTTTTTTTTTTTTTACCCTTTCATGCTTTTAATGAATTAAGATCCAGTTGTTAAGCCCAAAACTGAAAAAGAAAAGCTGAAGGAACTCTTCCCAGTCCTTTGCCAGCCAGACAACCCTTCTGTTCGGGTACTGATACCATTTTGAGCTTGTCTACTGCAGCTACATGTCCCCCCACCTCACCCCTTTTCTCTGTTTCATTAGTTATTAATTTTAAGTTTGCCTTCACTGTAGTGTATTAGTATTTTTCAAAGTAAAAGTGTCTGGCCACTCCCTGAGCACGTACTGTGTGTAGAGTAGGGTTAAAGGGTTCAGAGAATGATATTCCAGGGAAATGAGATTGGGAATTTTGGGAAGCAATAATTAAGAGATATGGAAAAGGTATGAAATAACATAAAGTTCTGATACAACTGCCTGTTGTGCAAAATTAGGTTTTTTTCTTTGTTACATATTGTGTGTATGTGTTCAGTCATATCTGGCTCTTTTCGACCCCATGGACTGTAACCCACCAGACTCCTCTATCCATGGAATTTTCCAGGCAAGAATACTAGAGCAGCATGCCTACTCCAGGGGATCTACCCTGACCCAGGGATCAAACCTGCATCTCCTGCATTGGAAGGCAGATTCAAAGTGTTTTGATTTTTTGATTTCACTAGTACCTACTATATGCCAAGCTATTATAACTATCAGGGTACAGTGGTGAACAAAACAGACTAGAGTGTCTGCCCTCTTGGACGTTACATCCTGTACTGGGGCAGGGAATGAACATGCAAACTTCTCTAGTGGGGAGGAGACGGGCAATACCCAAGTAAGTAGATGGTATAGCTGAGAGCGATGAGAACTGTGGCGAAAAATAAAGAGGTGAAAGAGAGAAGGGAGTGTAGAGGGAGAGTGCTGTGTAAAAATTCTGACGTCTATTTTCTGTTCATAATCACCACTTGCATGCTTTCATGGGAGGGATGGTACCTAATTGCCACCATAAGGTTTGTATTAAGGACAACAGGGATTTGCCAAGTGTGGAAATGACTTCCAGGAGCCTTTGCTCATTCCTTCTCCCTCTGTCTCAAATTGTGTTGGAAATCTCTGCCCTCTCTGCTTCCCTCACATTAGTGGTCAGAACTGTAGGGACTGTTAGATTTGCAGATGACCCTGAAGTACAGATTCTTGAGAGCGGACTTTTCTTGTCCCCTTTTCTCCTGACGTGGCTGCCTCTGTCTCTGTAGACCATGCTGGACGAGGATGACGTGAAAGTCGCTGTGGATGTCCTGAAAGAACTGGAGGCCTTGATGCCCAGTGCAGCAGGCCAAGAGAAGCACAGAGACACCGAGCACCGGTTTGTCCCTCACGTCCTATCCTTTGCAAGTTTAGGATATAGTGATAGTTGAATTGTGGACCAGCAAGCAAAACTGGGCAAGTTTACAGAATCTAGACTGGGCACGTACCATACTGCTGGATTTGTTTTGAGAGTGTGAGAGTGAGAGTGTTTGGGCAGCAAGTGCTGAGATGTTCAGAAGATAGAAATCTGGGTTGAAAGAGGGCTGAATACGTTTGTGGCCTCCTCTGTTATTGGCCTGCAGCGATGTCAGTCATAGTTACTGAAACTCCATTTCAGCATTTAGTGGGTACCTTCCATATGCATGGCACTGTGTTAGGTGCTTGGGAAGGCGAGGATGGAATTGGGCTGGTTTTGTTTTTCAAACAAGTATTTGTTGCTAGGGACAAGGCCAAGAAAAAGAAGCGCAGCCGGAGCCGAGAGCGAGAGCGAGACCGTGACCGCGAGCGAGAACGAGAACGTGATAGAGACCATAAGCGGAGACACCGGTCCCGCTCTCGATCACGTTCCCGGACCCGGGACAGGAATAAGGGGAAGTCTAGATACCGGTCCAGGAGCAGAAGTCAGAGTCCCCCCAGAGATCGGAAAGACCGAGACAAGTATGGGGATCGGAATCTGGACAGATGGCGAGATAAGCATGTGGACCGCCCTCCCCCAGAAGAGCCCGCCATCGGGGACATTTACAACGGCAAGGTCACCAGCATCATGCAGTTTGGATGTTTTGTGCAGCTGGAGGGACTGAGGTAATGACACCAGCAAAGGCCAGAATTTCTTTTATCACTGGGGATTTTCATATTTTAAAAAGTGACTGTGTCAGGCTGTTAGAAGTTGACCTTTTATTTGAAATGTCATAGAGCCATTTATTTCTTCCTCTGACTTCAGGAGATCCACCCTTTTGCTAGTTGACACAGATGAGAATTTGTTGCCCCCCCCACCTCCACCCTTGCCCCCAACTTTTTCTTTGGGAAGGTGGTAATTCTAGTTTATTGTTTGGCTGGTTTCTTGGAACTTTGCTCTTGTTCCTGATGTGTCTGACTCCCTCAGGAAGCGGTGGGAAGGCCTGGTGCACATCTCTGAGCTCCGGCGGGAAGGCCGTGTGGCTAATGTGGCTGACGTGGTGAGCAAAGGCCAGAGGGTCAAGGTCAAAGTGCTGTCCTTCACTGGGACCAAAACCAGCTTGAGCATGAAGGTAGGTGAGATACGCAGCTGGTTTCCACATCTGATGGTCAAGGAGGCATAAGAGAACGGAAAGTAAACTCTCTCCCTTGTTTTTGTGCCTTAGGATGTGGATCAAGAGACTGGAGAAGATCTAAACCCAAATCGACGGCGGAATCTTGTCGGGGAGACCAACGAGGAGACCTCTATGAGGAATCCGGACAGGCCCACCCACCTGTCCCTCGTCAGTGCCCCTGAAGTAGAGGATGACTCACTAGAGCGCAAGCGCCTTACCCGCATCTCTGACCCAGAGAAGTGGGAGATCAAGCAGGTTGGGGCCCTTTGCTTTTATGGCCACAGTCATTCAGGGGGTAGCATGATGGTTATAAGTGTGGACCCTGGACTTCAGACCACTCAGGTTATCATCCTGAGCCAAGTTATACTACCTCTTTGTGCCTCAGAGCCCCCATCTGTAAAACAGGGCCAGTGTTGGTATCGTGGGGATTAAATGAGTTAGTAGAAGTGACGTTCTTAGATTAGTGCCTGCATGTGGTAAGTGCTGTTTGAGTGATCGTTCCCGTTTTCATTATTTGTTGGTAAACATCAAAACCCCAGTGTGGCAGGCCACTGTGCGAAAATTAGGGCTATGAGGATAAATGTATCATGGTTCCTACCCTTGAGGACCTCCAAATCCAGTGGAGGAGACAAATTGAAGCAAATAACTGGGAAGGTTTACCTTCTACATAATATGGAATGTGCAGAGTACTATGGAGTCAGGAGATAACATGTCCTGGGAATGCGACTCTTGAGCTGTGCTTTTGGGCATGATGTTGTGCCCCCATGGGTAGGATATATGGTGTTTGAGGCCCTGCAGTCTTGGGTCAGCAGAGGAAAAAACCTTGGTTTCCTACATGAAGTCTTTGTATAAAGTCAAAAGAAGAGTGTTGATCTAGTAGGCGACAAATGTTTCTTTTTATCCTTTGGCTAGATGATTGCTGCCAATGTCCTTTCCAAGGAAGAGTTCCCAGACTTCGATGAAGAGACTGGCATTCTCCCTAAAGTGGATGATGAAGAAGGTAACCGGGCACTCGGATGGGCCAGGATGATGGATTGGGAGGACAGTTGGCAAGTTCAGCCGTGGATAGGGTTTATTTGTAGTTTATACAAACCAGTGGTTAAACTCATCTGTTTCATGGGTCTCACGGCTCTTCTCTCAAAGAACAAGGGTCCTTTCATGATAGAGGCAAAAAACCCTTATTTTTCTGATAAATGTTTGTTTTTAGGATATAAGGTGCTTACAATCAGTTTTTAAGATACAAGAAGTTCTAGTATTTTGGGGAGTGAATTTGATCTCATATTTTTAGTAATTGTTCTCTAAACCTTGGATCCACCTAGATTACCTCTGAGTTGCCATGGAAACAAATTTTAAGCTTAGCCCATTGGCAGGTTTTTTTTAAATTGTGAAATAAATTCCTTAATAAAGTGTATATGGTTTATATAACAATAACAAATGAAAACCTGTGTACCCACCACCCAATTCAGTTCAGTTCAGTCGCTCAGTCGTGTCCGACTCTTTGCGACCCCATGAACTGCAGCACGCCAGGCCTCCCTGTCCATCACCAACTCCTGGAGTTTACTGAAACTCATGTTCATTGAGTCAGTGATGCCATCCAACCATCTCATCCTCTGTCGTCCCCTTCTTCCTCCCGCCTTCAGTCTTTCCCAGCATCACGGTCTTTTCAAATGAGTCAGCTCTTCGCTTCAGGTGGCCAAAGTATTGGAGTTTCAGCTTCAGCATCAGTCCTTCCAATGAACACCCAGGACTGATCTCCTTTAGGATGGATTGGTTGGATCTCCTTGAGACTCCGAGGGACTCTCAAGAGTCTTCTCCAGCACCACAGTTCAAAAGCATCAATTCTTTTGCGCTTAGCTTTCTCTATAGTCCAACTCTTACATCCTTACGTGACTATTGGAAAAACCATAGCCTTGCCTAGATGGACCTTTGTTGGCAAAGTAATGTCTCTGCTTTTCAATACGCTATCTAGGTTGGTCATAACTTTCCTTCCAAGGAGTAAGTGTGTTTTAATTTCATGGCTGCAAACACCATCTGCAGTGATTTTGGAGCCCCCCAAAATAAAGTCTGACACTGTTTCCACTGTTTCCCCATTTATTTGCCATGAAGTGATGGGACCGGATGCCATGATCTTAGTTTTCTGTGTGTTGAGCTTTAAGCCAACTTTTTCACTCTCCTCTTTCACTTTGATCAAGAGGCTCTTCAGTTCTTCACTTTCTGCCATAGGAGTAGAACTTTATCAGCACCTTTGAAGCCCTTACATGCTCGCTCTAATTAGACCTTTCTCCTTCCTCTTCTGGGTAATCACCATCCTGAATTTTACCTTATTTCCTGGTTTTTTAGCATCTTACCACCTGTCTGTCCCTAAACACTGTATTGTTTAGTTTTTGAACGTCCTTTTTTTTTTCTTGAGTCACCATTATTCTTTCAGTATAATATCTATGTTGATTTTTATAGTTAAATTTCATTTGTTTTCACTGCTGTAGAGATTTTCTGTATATAAATTTGTCATAATTTATCCATTTTACTTTTGATGGGCATATGGGTTGTTTTCTGGGGTTTTTTTGTTTGCCTTTATGAAAAGTTCTATTATGAAATTCCTGTACTTGTCTCTTAATGCACGTGTGCAAGACTGTCTCTTTTTCCTGAATATGTAGGAGGAAAATTACTAGATAGCAGGACATGTGTGTGTTCAACTTTACCAGGCAGTCCCCATTGTTCCTAAAGTTTTTGTACTAATTTACACTACTACTATAAGTGTGAGTGAGTTTCTGTTGCTCTGCATCCTTGCCAACATTTGATGTTATCCAACTAAACTCCCCCCAGCCCCCCATCTGTTGTGGGCTAAGAGCTGTTATTCCACATGAAGTGAATGGCAGATGCTTTAGTACCATTTAGAATATCAGACAACACTTTTCCACAGGCTTAACTTCTTTTGAAAGAAGCTCTGATCCGTTCTTAGGCAGGAGCACAAATGCCTTCGAAATGGCAGGGTAGGCAGGGTAGACAGTCACCCACATTAGAGTTTTGACCTTGGGAGCTATCTTTGATAAAGATTGCTGATGCCTGTGGAAGTTAATGGTTTATGTGAGAACGATTCGTCGTTTATGTCTTTTGTTTCTGGCTAATTCTTCTTTTGGGGGACTTCCAGATGAGGACCTTGAGATTGAGCTGGTTGAGGAAGAGCCTCCATTCCTGAGAGGGCACACCAAACAAAGCATGGACATGAGCCCTATCAAAATCGTTAAGGTGAGAAACACTGGGACTCTAACCTGGATGTGGCAAGTGAACTGCTTTTCCTAAAGTAACGGTTCAGTTTTTCAGAGCAGGTTACTAGATCTGAGTAAGCAGAACTCAGGCCACAGGAGGCAGTAGTGACTGTTGGTTGGGGTCTAGAATGTTTTTTATATAGAGGAAGATTGACTTGACTTTGTTGTTTTCGCCTTTTAAATTCTTACAGTCTCATTTTAATGTATTTTGGGAGGAAGCAGAGATAAATACAAGTGCTGGATCTATCATCACTGCCTTTGTCCAGGCTTTAGGGCTGAGTCATCACCTTACTGGTTCAAGGGCAATTGTTAATGTATCACTTGACCAATTGGGGTTCCTAGTAGAAAGCTATAGCACTAGATGTTGTGTAGGGTAGAGCTGTGAAGAGAATTCATGGAATTGTTATGATAAAATTTGGGGTTTGGAAGAAGGTATCTTAAAGGCCCAACTGTTGCTTATAATCCAACCATATATCCTCTGCAGTTCATCTCACATGGTCTTCTCATGTCTGCTTGACAGTGTTGGTGACAGGGAACTCACCAGCTCTTGAGGAGACCCATTGCATCCCCAGATAGATCTGATCAGTAGACTTCTTTAGATAGAACTAAATATGTCTTATTGAGGCATCTACATTAGTCTTAATTTTAGTTCTCAGGATCATAGACAAGAATATGGCTTTTCTCTTGGGGTTCTCATCTTCAAGCCAAAAATCCCCAGTTCTTTCAGTGATTTATCACTGTTCTTGTTCATGTTCTTTGAATATGGTACAGTTGATCCACTTCTTTCATGAAGTCTAATATGTTGATATGAAGTTTCTTCTGGGTGAGTCTCTTTTTTAGATTTGAGTGGCTTAACAACTGCATTTTATTTCCTGGATATTCAGTGCATGCTGAGATCCCATTCTCCTGTTGCATTGTCCTCTGTTGCACTAGAATCCAGATGGCTCCCTCTCCCAAGCAGCAATGATGCAGAGTGCCTTGGCCAAAGAAAGGCGGGAACTTAAGCAAGCACAGCGGGAAGCTGAGATGGATTCTATTCCCATGGGACTCAACAAACATTGGGTTGATCCTCTGCCTGATGGTAGGACTCTGGGGGTGGGTGGGTATGTGGACTTAAAAAATAATCTGAACCTTCAAATATACAGGGAGAGGACACTGCCATCACGTAACTGAAGATTTAGCCTTGACTTCGGTGATTCAGTTTTTCCCTTCAGTTAGAGCATGTGTTTTTTTTTTTTTAATGTTTTTGTAACTGTGGTCAAATCATTAGATGGCTGTTTTCTTTTGAATAACTTAAAAATTTTTATTCTAAAGATAATATAGCTCTGAAACTTCTCTTTTCATATAATTCTTTGTGTAGTAAATATTAACTGACTGTTGGATACAGTCATAACAAATACTGTTTGTGTTAAGTAGGTGGGGATACAGCTGTGAAGAAGAGAGACATGGTCCCTGCTCTTACGAGGTTTATAGTTTGGTGGGGAAGATGGATATTAACCAGATAATTACCAAATAACTAATTAGTTAAATCACAAACCAATGCTAGATAAGAAGTAGAGGTGTGGTTGGCTATTGCGGGTCACTTTCCTGGGAAGACAAAGGCCTGAAGGGTAAATAGGATTTAGTCTGTCCATGGGGATGACATGGGGGTTGGGGAGTATGTTCCAGGCTGAGGAATAGCCTGTGCTGAGGCTGTGATGTCGGAAAGAAAACCTGTGTGGCTGTAACAGAGTGATGGGTGAAGTTCACGGGGGCAGGGTGAGATGTGGCCGCCAGGATTTTGTAGATGGCATTAGGAATTGGGGCTCAGTCCTGGTGTTCACTGGGAAATGGTGCAAAGTTCTAAGTGGGGGAGTGGCAAGATCAGAATGGAATTTCCAAAGGATTATTGAGGTTACCCTGCAGAATGGATTGGCTGGGTAAAGAGTAAACACATGTGGTGAATTAGGAGGCTTTTGTAATAGTTTAGAGGAAAGATGATGGCTTAAAGACAGGATGCAGAGAAGAGGAATGTACTGGAGAAATGTGATCTGTTGAGGGTTGGGAAAGGACAGTGAGGTTGATAAGAAGTCGCCTGTTTTCCTTTGCAGCGGAAGGCAGACAGATTGCTGCCAACATGAGGGGTATTGGGATGATGCCCAATGACATTCCCGAGTGGAAGAAGCATGCCTTTGGGGGCAACAAAGCTTCATATGGAAAAAAGACCCAGATGTCAATCATTGAACAAAGGGAGAGCCTCCCCATCTACAAGCTGAAGGAGCAGCTGGTCCAGGTGAGAAACTCTTGATGACATGTTGGTGCAGAAATCAGGGTGTTTTCTAAAAATGACATGTCTTAATTGAAATCAGTGCATTTGAAGTGGCTTTTCTGAAGGGAATAGGAAAAAAAAATTTCCACCTACTTAAAAAAAACACATATATATTAGTCTACATATTTTTTTCTATGAGGAAATAAATTATTTGAACTGGGGACCCCTGGAGCAATCACAAGTGGGCAGAGTATTGTGTTGAGTAAGAAAAATGGGGATGCTTGATTTCCCATTGAGGCAAGTCTTTACTTCAGGTACTTATTTCTATTTTCTTGCAATCTGATTTAAGGTCATGAAACCTTCCTGAGGCAACATACTTTATTAGTTTCCAGCAAATCCTTTCAATGATCTCTTATACATACAAGTACAAATATACATATGTACATACACACACAGGTGTCATACGTTTTATATGAACCATGTGTGTTTCTAGATGGCAGTATATTATATATACTGTTCTGTATTTTGCTTTTTCCCCTCAGTGACACAGCTCAGCATTGTTCCCTATCTTTTTTTTAGGGCTTTGTTATGTGGGTGTACTGTGGCTTATTTAACTAGTCCTGTGTTAATAGACATGTAGGTTGATGGCAATCCTTTGCTATTATAAACAGTGTAGAAATCAAGTGACTTTAGGGGGTAAGGTACTGGAGATTTGAGAATGACAGTAGAAAGGAACTGTGTTTATTTGCTACTGAATTCTTTAATCATGTGCATATAATGCTTGAAAAAACATACATATATGTATATAAAATATCAGGGTGAGCTGGATAGTTTATGCTTTTAGCATCTTTGTATTTTTATGAGTTTAAGGAAAACAATATGTTTTTAAATAATTGAGTCAGTTTAAAGAAAAAAAGAATACTCATGAAATTCTCTGGTGATTCAGTGGTTAGGACTCCATGCTTTCCACTGCAGGGGGCTCAAGTCTTATTATCCCTGGTTGGGGAACTGAGATCCTGCATGCTTCTTGGAGCATCCAAAAATGTAAATAAATTTAAAAGTTTAAAGTTTTAATTTGTTATGCGTGCATGTATGCTCGGTTGCTAAGTCATGTCCGACTCTTTTTGTGACCTCATGGAGTGCAGCCTTCTAGGCTCCACGGTCTGTCAGATTTCCCAGGCAAGAATACTGAAGTGGGTGCCATTCCTTTCTGCAGGGGATCTTCCTGACCCAGGGATCAAACCGCATCTCCTGCATTGGCAGGCAGATTCTATACCACTGAGCCATCTGGGGAAGAGTTGAAAGTGAAAGTGTTAGTTACTCAGTCGTATCCGACACTTTGTGACCCCATGGACTGTAGCCTACCAGGCTCCTCTGTCCATGGAATTTTCCAGGCAAGAATACTGGAGTGGGTAGCCATTCCCTTCTCCAGGGGATCTTCCTGACCCACAACTCCTGCATTGCAGGCAGATTCTTTTACCTACTAAGTTGAAAAAGAGCATCACCCATAGAAAATCACCATTAATATTTTTTTCTATGCGTACTTAAAAATTTAAACCCTGGTTGTCATCTTACATATGTGCACCACTGTTTCCCCCTTTTCTCCTTTAATGTTAGAACTTAATTATTTTACTCCTGAGTAATGTGTGGCAGATTTTAATGACCTTACATTTGGTTGCTTTCAGGCTGTCCATGACAACCAGATCCTGATTGTTATTGGAGAGACTGGGTCTGGGAAGACCACGCAGATCACCCAGTACCTGGCGGAGGCGGGCTACACTTCCAGGGGCAAGATTGGATGTACCCAGCCTAGAAGAGTAGCGGCCATGTCTGTGGCCAAAAGAGTGTCAGAGGAGTTCGGTTGTTGCTTAGGCCAAGAGGTGAGTGGGTGATGATGCTGTTCTGGGAATAATACTACCTTTTTACAGGTTTCTTCTGAGAGAGAGAGTTTCTCATGTTCATCAGATCTGTTCAGGATCAGATTTTACTTTGAGGGAATCACTGTACATCTTGGTCAAATTCTATTTACTAAGATTACGGGTAATAGTCTGGGCTGAAATCATGAGTGAAGATGGCAAAAAGGAGAGGTTTGTGTCTAAGGTTTTCCACTTCTGTTCTGCTTTAGGTGGGCTACACCATTCGATTTGAGGACTGCACCAGCCCCGAAACAGTCATCAAGTACATGACAGATGGGATGTTGCTCCGAGAATGCCTGATCGACCCCGACCTCACTCAGTATGCAATCATCATGTTGGACGAGGCGCACGAGAGAACAATTCACACTGATGTGCTCTTTGGATTGCTGAAAAAGGTAACTAGGTGCTCTTCAGTGACCCTTCTGCCTGTTGGGAACTGAATTCTGGGAATGTTCTTTTTTAAGATTTGCTTACTTTATCATTTATTTTTAGCTGTGCAGGGTCTTTGTTGCTGCATGCGGGCTTTCTCAAATTGCAGAGAGCAGGGGCTGCTCTCTAGTTGTGGTGCGGGGCTTCTCACTGCAGTGGCCCCTCTTGGTGGAGCACGGGCTCTAGTCCTTGTGCACATGGGCTCAGGGGTTGTGGCGCATGGGCTTAGTTGCTCCACGGCACGTGGGATCTTCCCGGACCAGGGATTGAACCCATTTCTCCTGCATTGGCAGGAGGATTCCTAACCATTAGACCACCAGGAAAGCCTGGGAATTGGATTTGAGTACCTGTGCCTTTTTTGGGCAGTCATTTTTAGTAAGCTGCATTGCATTTCCCTTTAGACGGTTCAGAAACGGCAGGACATGAAACTGATTGTCACCTCAGCCACGTTGGATGCTGTGAAGTTTTCTCAGTACTTCTATGAAGCTCCCATCTTTACCATCCCAGGTCGAACATACCCAGTGGAAATATTGTACACAAAGGAACCTGAAACCGATTATCTAGATGCTAGCTTGATCACGGTCATGCAGATCCACTTAACAGAACCACCAGGTAGGGGGAAAAGAGCATTTTTCCTCTTAGGCCAAAAGTCCTGATGTGGGTATTTTTGCTCATTTTTTTAAAAAATGCCTTTTAAATAGTGGTTGGTCTATAGGTCTCAGGTTTGCATGTTTGAAGTGGTGGTGATGAAAATATAAATAATAGTATGCAGGGTATAAATGCATCTGTTTAAACATAGACACAAATTTTTTAAAAATTTAAAAAAGCAAACAACAAACATAATAAACATGGATAGAGGAAAACCTCTTAATTTGTTAGAGATCAGAATATGAGAGTGTTTTCCACCTTTTGGAGTTCTGTGAATGTCAGTGTGGTCTTTGTATAGAACACACACCGAGGAAGTCAATTCATGCTCCTGTTCTCCTCTTAGGTGATATCCTGGTCTTCCTGACTGGTCAGGAAGAGATCGATACTGCTTGCGAGATCCTGTATGAAAGAATGAAATCCCTGGGACCTGATGTTCCAGAGCTGATTATCCTCCCAGTGTACTCTGCTCTCCCCAGTGAGATGCAGACCCGAATCTTTGACCCAGCTCCACCTGGCAGCAGAAAGGTAACACAGGCGCTTATGTTCTGAAACCACATGGTGTATGCAACTGTTGCTGATGGGGATTGCTTATGGTGTATGTGAGTCTTGTGTATTATATTTTAGGAAGTAGTCCAACCAGTTTGTTAAGGAATGGGGTCTTGTATGTGATCCCTGCTCTTCCTCCCTATGCTTTCATTTGACAGGTCGTTTTTTGAGCATTTCCCAGACTTTGGTGTAGACACAGGGCTCCCATCTGAGGACAGGCTTCTGTCTGCTGTGTAACATCCACCAGTAGACAGGCTTTTACCATAGAGGGTGACAGTGCTACTGGTGTGCTGGGTCCCCAGAGGGGGAGCACCCAACCCAGTGTTCTTACTGGAAGTTAGGATCTAAGCTAGTCCTGAAGAACATGTGGGTGTTCACCTAGACGAGACGGGCAGGACAACATGCATTCCAAGTCGGCAGAACAGGCCCTCCTAGCCAAGAGCTGTGAGGGTTTTCAGGGAGATGTGTAGTTCTAGCAGCTGGAATTGACTATGAGTATGTGTGAGACAGTGGGAAAGGAGACAGATGGATTTTACAGTAATAGCTTTATTGAGATATATAATTTACATACCGAACAATTACCCCTTTAAAGCATAACATTCAGTACATGTTAGTATAGTCACAGAATTTTTTTAGTATATTCACAGAATTGTGCAGCCATGAATTACCGTTATTAATCATTCATCACTAACCATTAATCACTACAACTTAATTTTTAGAACAATCTTATCATCCCCAAAAGAGACCGTTTAGAAATCATCCCCCATTCACCCCTCTGCTCAGCCCCTGGGAACCACTTTCTGTCTCTGGATTCACCTGTTCTGGACATGTCATATAAATAGAATCATTATAATTTGTGGTCCTTGGGGGCTAGCTTCTTTCACTTAGTGTGTTTTCAAGATTCATCCATGTTGTACCATGTATAAGCACTTCATTTCTTTTTGCTGTTAAAGAATACTCTGTTGTAGAACAGAATGTACCACATTTTGTTTATCCATTCATCAGTTGATGGACATTTGGATTGTTTCCACCTTTTAGCTATTATGAATAACGCTGCTGCGAACATTTGTTTACAAGTTTTTGTGTGGACATATGTTTTCTTTTCTCTTGAGTACATACCTAGGAATGGAAGACAGATGGATTTTCTTTTTTAATTGAAATACAGTTGATGTACAACATTATGTTAGTTTCAGGGGCACTACAAAGTGATTTGACATTTGCATACATTATAAGATGATCACCAGAATGAATCTAGTAACCATCTGGAAGACAGATGGATCTGAATAACATTGAAGAGTTAGAACGGTCAAGACATAGTGGGCGCCTGGAGATTTAGGGAAGGGCAGTGGGGAGAAGTCAGGAATGACTACCAGGTTTCTGGCTTGGACTGCTAGATGGAAGATGGTGCTGAGGAGGTAAATAAAGAGGAGCAGATTTGAGAGGAAAACGGTGACTCCTTCTCTGTTCCTGGTGATTGTGCTGCTCTCCACGGGGGAGTTCTCTGGCAGGTAGAAGCCTTTCAGGGCCAGTAAAATGCTGGCATGAGGTGAGATGTTCTGGTGCCTCCTGGCAATGATTTTTCCAAGCAGTTGTGTTTTATTTTCTGAACCTCTGGGTGGAAGAAGAGTGGCAGTACCAGGCTGAGACCAATAATCCAGATCACATGTGCTGCTTTTTACACACAAATCGTGAAATTCCTCTGCTGCCTCGTGGTTCATTTTATCATCAGAAAAAAAGAGTCTCCCCCTTGTTCCACATACACAAACAGCTCATTTTGTAGTACAGATGTCCCTGTGGGGGAAGGAAAATCTCATTTTGCACTGGCACATGTGATACCAGGAAATCTCTGCTTTCCCAGGGTGCTAGAAAATTAAAATTGTAGTAATCAGCATTGGATCTAGAAAATGAGGGATGTAGCCACTTGCACAAATGAAATTGGCTTTGATTGGCCATGCTTTTTCCTATTCCACCGCTCTCAGGTACTGCTCCCTCCCCAGCCTAACACTTAAGATGAAGGCACCTCTCCTTCCACCCATTTGGGGCCAAACAGAGATTAAGTGCTCTCTAACCATCTAGAGGGAGGGAGAGAGCTGCACAATCTCTTTGGAAAGATGTCCGAGTTCAGAAGTCTCATTTCATACCTCAGGACTGAGACTGGGCAGTTCAGTCCAGCTATGTCCCTCTTGCCTGCAGGTCGTGATTGCCACCAACATTGCGGAGACATCGCTGACTATTGATGGCATTTACTATGTGGTGGACCCTGGATTCGTGAAGCAGAAGGTGTACAATTCTAAGACAGGGATTGACCAGCTCGTGGTGACTCCTATTTCTCAGGTAGGGCAACTTCTTCTGGCAGCTTTTCTGAAAATCCTGGTTAGGACTTTTCTGACATTTTTTATGGTTTTGTATTTTGAACTTTATTGTTTTAAGATACTGGCTTCTTTGTTGAGATACAGGAGATTTTGTGTTGTTTGTTTTTAATCTTCAGAATAGTGTTTCAACATTAAAAAACCCCATAAAACTGGAACTTAAAAAAAAAGAAATTTAATATTAGCACCCTTGATTATCTTAAGAATATTATTTTTAAAAATATTGTACTTACCCACAAATATCTGAGATAGTAATAATTCAAGAAATGATAGTGTCTGTTTGGTAATTATGGAACAGTTTCCTGCCTAAATTATATTTTAAAATGAATATCCTGATCATCCTTTTTGAAGGCAGTTTGGCCCCAGTGTATCTGAAATTTAAAAGTTCATTTCTTGAACCTAACAGTTCTGCTTCTGGAAGTAAATCTGAAAGTTAGAAATGATTGAACTCATATCCAAAGGTAATGGAAAAGGATGTTCATGAAGCATTATTTGTATTAGAGGGAACCTGGGAAAATTCTAAATTAGCTCCGAAAGGGAAGTAGTTTAATAAAGTATGGTAAATTCATGCCATAGAATGTTATATGACATTAGCATAGTGGTGTGTATCTATATTTAATGACATAAGCACATAACTATGATATATTATTTGAAAAAAATGAGCTACAAAATAGCATGAGTAGTATAATCCAGTTTTGGTTTAAAAATAGATGGTATGTGCCTGTGCACAGCGTATGTGAACGTACCTGCAATTGAAAGCGTAGTATAGGCAAATGTTAGGCAAGGTTCTTTCTCAGTGGTGCTGCTGTGGTTTCTATGCTGATGGGTAAAGCACATTTTCTTCCCTGTACTTTTATATATTGTCTTAATATTATATAAGAGGCATGTGTCACTCTCATAATCTATAATTCCATCAGGCTGTTTTCATTTTGAAACTTAAGTAATAATAGCTAATACTTGCAGGGTACTTCCTGCGTGCCAGGCACCGTCCCAGGTACTTTCACGCACATGAACTCATTACATTCTCAGTTGATCTTTTGTGGTAGATGTTATTATCCTTATCTCACAAGTGAGACTGAGGGCCAGAGGGGTTAAGTGACTTGCCTAAGGTCACATAGCTGGTAGAGCCAGGATTTAAACCTGGGCCAGGGAGTTCCCTGGTGGTCGTGGTTAAGACTGCAGGTTCAATCCCTGCTTGGGGAACTGAGATCCCATATGTCTGCAGTGCGTGCGTGCATGTATGTGTATGTGCTCAGTCGCTTCAGTCGTGTCTGACTCTTTGTGACCCCATGGACTGTAGCCCACCAGGCTCCTTTGTTCAAGGGATTCTCCAGGCAGGAATACTAGAGTGGGTTGCCATGCCCTCCTCAAGGGGATCTTCCCAACCTGAACCCATGTCTCCTGAGTCTCCTGCATTGCAGACAGATTACCCACTGAGCCACCTGGGAAGCCATGCCTGCTGTGGGATGTGGCCCTAAAAGAAAAGAAAAAGAAATTAAACTTGGGCAGAAGACAGTGGCACCCCACTCCAGTACTCTTGCCTGGAAAATCCCATGGATGGAGGAGCCTGGTAGGCTGCATTCCAGGGGGTTGCAAAGAGTCAGACACGACTGAGCGACTTCCCTTTCACTTTTCACTTTTCATGCATTGGAGAAGCAAATGGCAACCCACTCCAGTGTCCTTGCCTGGAGAATCCCAGGGACGGGGGAGCCTGGTGGGCTGCCATCTCTGGGGTCGCACAGAGTTGGACACGACTGAAGCGACGCAGCAGCAGCAGCAGTAGTGGTCCCAGCATGTGTGTTCTGTACCAGTTCTTCTGGGGGTGATACATGCAACTCGCAGTGATGGAGAAATTATTTATATCTGCCCTCTGTAATTTGAGAAACATCTGTAGAATGTTGTGGAATCTGATTGCTGCCTCCCTCTGAGTGGGTAGTGACCTCTCATACTCATCTTTTGGTTTGGAGCTGGCATAGAAATTCGTAAACCCTGATACTATTTATAAGACAGATGGTTTTGTCAGAAAATGGCCCTCTCCAGATTCCTATTCACTGGTTTCCTAGCAACCTAGGGCTAACCTACATATTGTTTTTAATTTTAAAAATTAGCGCCCCTCTCCCCTGAGTACAGAAGTAATATAACATTATTTTGAAAATTGCCCATAGTCCTATTGCCACCAACCACTGTTTTCTTTATGATGTTTTTTCTTGTCCATCCTTTTTCATGTTTATTTTAGATTGCAATTTTAATAGTGTAGTAAGTATGTGGGTTTTGATTCATATTTAATTTTCCTGATAATTAAGGTAATATATGTTCATTATTGGATATTTATTAAAGAAAATAGAACTCATCTACAAGCCTAGCATCAGAGTTAGCCAAAGTTAACATTTTAGGGTATTTTTTTCCTAGTTTTTTATTTCTGATAGTTTGTATGTTTTCATTAGGATTAAAAAAATAAAATTAGTATTGTTTGGCAACTTGCTTTTCCACCTCTATGAGTGAACCTGTTCATCTGTCATTGAGCATCTCAAAAACTTGATTTTTAAAACAGCTGCAGAGTCATTCACTGGTGTGATTACATTATATTTACTCAGTTCACTTACATTTTTGGTTATGGTGGAGGGTGGGTTTTGTCATTTGGTTTTATGCTTTCTTATTTATGTTGTGCCACATTAGTTTGAAGGTATATTTCTGTGATCTTTACAGTATTTCTTCTATTCACTTGCTTGTATTAATATTTGGCCTCACTTGAACAGAGTTCCCTGAGTGGGGATGATTAAGAGCGGTGGTAGGAACTCTTGGAAATAGTCCTAGAGGAAGTGAAATAAACCCCATTTTAGGTTTTGCCCCGTTGCAAAGTGCCCCCCTTTCTACACATTTGCTGGGTGAAGCCATTAAGGAATGTTTAACAGATATGTGGCTTTTATTCCCACCCCTCTAGGCTCAGGCAAAGCAACGAGCTGGCAGAGCTGGGAGAACAGGCCCAGGGAAGTGTTATAGGCTGTACACAGAACGTGCCTACCGAGATGAAATGCTGACCACCAACGTGCCAGAAATTCAGAGAACCAACTTAGCAAGCACAGTGCTCTCGCTCAAGGTAGAAATCACTGTCTTGTTAGAATGGGCTGGTGGAGCAGTCCAATTCTATGGCCTTAGTGAATGGATCTCGGTTTTATGAATCTTGTTAAATACTTCAGTAACCTTATGGAACCCGTCCCTTTGGGTACAAGGCAAATGGCTGTGATAACAGCCTCTCCACCGCGGGTCTGGGGCTAAATTGGCGTGTGTGCTGTGATGTTTTTTTTTCTTGCCATCATAACCAGCAGGATATTTGGTTATAAAAGATTTTAGTTAGGAGCATTATCTTTCTAACAGGATATTAGAAAAATCGAGCCAGTGCCAAACTGTGGACAAACTCACTTCCCTCAACCCTTTAACTTTCACATCCAATTCTATTCTTTTAAAATGGAAGCAAAACCCCCAATCCAAAAGCTTTGCAAGGGAACAACTGTTATTACAGGTTTGAGACTGGCCCCCTGGGGCTGGGTTTCATTCTAAATCACTGCTCTTCCTCTCTCAGTCCCCAGTGAGAACCTTCAGTCTCTCTTGGCAGGGGGAGCCGCATGAGTAATTTCCCAGATGATGGCACCCCTACCCAGCGCCGCCCCCCCGACTCCAGTGCTGCCCTGGAGCCCTGGCACTTTACTAATGCACAGTGTTCTGTTGTAATTTATTATTCATTCCCTGTACGAAAGGCTAAAACAGAGCTTCAGAGAAAAAAAAAAAAGCCTGCTCCAGTCTCTGAAGTGAGAACAGAGAGGCATCTGTGGTTCAAAGTTCTGCTCTGAGCTGTGTGTCTTTGGTAAATTTACCTGCTCGGCTCTCTGCTCTGTATTCTCCTCTCAAAGTGGGGAGCTGTTAATAGTCTCTCCTGTGAAGATAAATGAGATAGTGCAGGTAAAGGCACTTGGCACAACACTTACTGATTGCTAACATAATTCCTTGTTGTTCTTATTCATACAGTAAGCAGTTATTGAACACCTGCTGGGTTTATGGTCACCATCACTTCTGTGGGAAAGAAACAGAAAGCTTAGGTCCTGCCTTTATACACATTTGGATAGTGTATCATTTGTCTCTTTTATTCATAAAATTAGCTAACAGATGTATCAAATGCCTGCTCCGTGGCAGGCTGGTGATTGCATGTGGTTTTGTGTGTCACCATGGTGAACTCTGAGAGCAGAGACCCTATCTTAGTCCTCTTTATATCCCTCCCACCTAACATGGCACACAGGGCTCTTTCTAGATACACAAGAGATACTATGTATGCAGGAGACAGGGCAAGCTGTTCTTTTTTTTTTAATTATAAAATATATAACACGTTATCATCGTAATCTTTTAAAACGTCTATTTCAGTGGCACTACCTACATGCACTAGTACATTCACAGTGTTGAGCAGCTGTCACTACTATCCGTTTCCAGAACTTTTTGATCATCCCAAATTGAAACTCTGTACTCATTTAGCTGAACTATCCCCTTCCCCCTCCCTCCTGCCCCTGCTGCTGCTGCTAAGTCGCTTCAGTTGTGTCCGACTCTGTGCGACCCCATAGATGGCAGCCTACCAGGCTCCTCCGTCCCTGGGATTCTCCAGGCAAGAGTACTGGAGTGGGTTGCCATTGCCTTCTCCAGCCCCTGGTAACCAAATTATTTTCTGTCTCTATGAATCTGCTTAGCCTAGGTACCTCAGATAAAAGGAATCACACATATTTGTCCTTTTGGTCTGGCTTATTTTACTTGTTGTTTTCAAGGTTCATCATGCTGTAGCATGTATTAGAATTTCATTTGTTTTTAAGGGTGAGTAATATTCCATTGTATGTATATACAATGTTTTGTTTATCCATTCATCTATTGATGGACTTTTGGGTGGTTTCTACCTTTTAGCTATTGTGAGTAATGTTTCTATGAACATTAATGTACAAGTATTTGTCCTGAGTCCCTTCTTTCATTTCTTTTGAGTGTATACCTAGAAGTGGAATTCTTAGATCACCTGGTGACTCTGTATTTAACTTATTGGTGAATCACCAAGCAGCCACACCGTTTTATTCCCATCAGCAATGTATGAGGATTCCTGTTTCTCCATATCTGGCCAACACTTATTTTCTTTCTTAAATTATGGCTGTCGCCATCCTAGTGGGTATGAAGTGGTATTTCATGGTGGTTTTGATTTGCATTTCCCTAATTACTAGTTATATTGAGCATCTTTTCTTGTGTTTGTTCCCATTTTTATATATCTTTGGAGACATGTCTTCCTTTGCCCATTTTAAAATTTTTGTCTTTTGGTTCTTGAGTTGTATATTCTGAGAGTATTTTTTTTAATGTTTCCCAAGAAAGTATGTGTTTTCTAACAGTCTTGAGGTTTGTGTGACCCAGCCCTCCTGCTAATCGCTCTGGTAGCTTCTCTGGTAGCTTCCTAATTGCAGTTGAAGAAATAAGAAGGTGACAAGTAGTCTCCCTCCATGTGAGCACTGGTGAGGCTGACCCTGTCATCTACACATTGTTCCCTTCTATTCTAGGCCATGGGCATCAATGACCTGCTGTCCTTTGACTTCATGGATGCCCCGCCAATGGAAACCTTGATCACAGCCATGGAGCAGCTGTACACGCTGGGGGCCCTGGACGACGAGGGCCTGCTTACTCGCCTGGGCCGCAGGGTAGGGGACAGCCCTAAGCCTCTGGTGCTTTGGGGAAGATTCCCTGGGTAGCCTTCCATTCTTTCTGTTCTGTATAAAAAATTAAGCTCTGAGGCCCTGGATAAGCTTTGACTAGAATTCTGCATGCCTGTGTTTAACCTGGATTTTCCACTATTAAGTTGAAACTATTTCTTCTTTACAGAAAAAGAAATTCTATCCAACTAATCTTACCTCATGATATGTAATTGAGTTTAGCCTTTGAAAAGATGTCTATAAAATTCCCACCTACCCAACAGTAGTTATAATCTTGGTCATATACATTTTGTTGAAATTTATTTGGGAAATTAAAAAAAAAATTCTTCCAATAGAGCGAGGCATCCCCCGCCTCCCCCCAACCCCCCATCATCATGCTTGGGTAAAAACTTCCTGCTGTCTGTTACCCACTCTGATCTACGACTCCAGCTGGGTCTTTCCCAGGGTCACAGTTGTAGTTTCTTCTTCTCCCTCTAGATGGCAGAGTTCCCTCTGGAGCCAATGCTGTGCAAAATGCTGATCATGTCTGTGCATCTGGGCTGCAGTGAGGAAATGCTGACCATTGTGTCCATGCTGTCTGTGCAGAACGTCTTCTACAGGCCCAAAGTAAGGAGTACAGGCCTGTGTTCGTGTAGGGGTCAGGCGAAGTTGGGTAAAATCAGCCTGTTGCCACCCGAGTGCTTAATGTGCACACAATCAAGTGTGGGCCATGGAGGGTGTCCCGGCACTGCTGGGTGTTCAGTCAGTAGCTTGGGTGGGAAATGAGCTTCTCCCCACTGCTTGCAGGATAAACAAGCCCTTGCAGATCAGAAGAAGGCCAAATTCCACCAGACCGAAGGGGACCACCTCACCCTGCTGGCTGTGTACAACTCCTGGAAGAACAACAAGTTCTCCAACCCATGGTGCTATGAGAACTTTATCCAGGCTCGTTCTCTGCGCCGGGCCCAGGACATTCGCAAGCAGATGCTGGGCATAATGGACAGGTAACACCTGGTGGCTTCTGCTCAAGTTGAGTCTCCTGAATGCTGTGCCGTGTGCATGTGTCTCTGCATGTGTCTGTGAAGCTGCAGGCACCTGTACTCTTGCTCCTCACATAAAACTCTTTTCCTCCAGCTTTTGCATCTCTGTTGTACTCCTTCCCAGGTGAGGATGGGGCTGAGAGTCACTTTAGGAAGTTCCTAAGAGGAAGATGATATATTAGTTGTAGAAAATGCTCTTTGTTTACAGCATCTGTGACATTATTAGTTGGGTTGAATTATAACCCAGGCAAAACGTCTGGCTCTTGTGGCATCCATCTTGCCCACTGTGTCGAGCTGCCCCTATAGTGCACTTAGGGCTGGAAGGAGGGTCCTAGTGCCAACTCCAGAGGCTCCACGAGGCGGGTGTTGGGTACTGTTATTCTGGAACGTAGACCCTCAGAAAGCAGGGTGGTCTCCCATCTTTGTCCTCTCTTGACTTATTCTCTTGCAAGACACAAGCTGGATGTGGTGTCCTGTGGTAAGTCCACAGTCCGAGTGCAGAAGGCCATCTGCAGTGGATTCTTCCGGAACGCTGCTAAAAAAGACCCACAGGAGGGTTACCGGACACTGATCGACCAGCAAGTGGTCTACATCCATCCGTCCAGTGCTCTCTTCAACAGACAGCCCGAATGGTAGGTGGACGGAGTGAACTTGGGAATCAGCTGGCCCTTTGTGTTTGTGTCCCCACTCACAACCAGCACTTCCTAACGTCGCTTATGTTTCTAGAGCAGCAGAAGCCTGAATTAGACACAATATCAGGCCCTGTTGAGAGAAATAAAATCACAGGGGTGAGAGCTAGGAAGGATCTCAGAGATCTAGTAAGGTGCTTAAATTTTTGTTTTTTCAAATAGTATTTTAAAAAAATTGAAATCTTACCCACCTTAACATAAAACTGATTTAAAACCACTGTGCCACAGAAGAGAGCTGGAGACATAGAGCCTGGCCTGCTTGGCTTTCCCCATTCCCATGAGGCAGCTTCGCAAGTCCTCTTCAGGGTCCTGGAGTTCTGTGGAGACAGCCCAGAAAACCACCCTCACACTTCACAGAGCAGGAAACAGGTCCGGAGAAGGAATGTGATTGGCTCTGTGTCACTTAACTCATTGGAACCGGCAGCTTTCTTGTGGTGAGAGGTGTGCAGACGCCTCAGTATTGGGGTGTGGCTGTCATAAACAGATTCCGGTCTCCTCAGGGGTCAGGTCGGAGAGGGAAGAGGGTCAAGTGCAAGCTCAGCTGAGGCCCGCTAGGGACCAGGGTGACTTGCCCATGGAGCAGGTCCTATATTGGAGGTTTGAGCTCTCTCTCTGCCCCGCTTAGGGTGGTGTATCATGAGCTGGTGCTGACCACGAAGGAGTACATGCGTGAGGTCACCACCATCGACCCCCGGTGGCTTGTGGAGTTTGCGCCGGCCTTCTTCAAGGTGTCTGACCCGACCAAGCTAAGCAAGCAGAAGAAGCAGCAACGGCTGGAACCCTTGTACAACCGCTATGAGGAGCCCAATGCCTGGAGAATATCCCGAGCCTTCCGGCGGCGCTGAAAGGCAAGAATCTGTTGGCCTGACCTGCAGCCCTGGGCCAGGGCTCAGCCTTGCTCTTACTGATGAGAAGGTGGTCCTGAGGATACAGCTGTCTGGTGGCTGAATATCTCAACTGGGCATTTCTTAAACTTGACTCTCCTTCCTTCCCTGGTGGTAACAGAAACAGGGATTTACGCCTGGTGTGATCAGAGCCTCCAGGTCCCACCGCCCCAAGGTGGGGCCATCAGGGCTCACACCCGACATGGGGTACACACTGCATCATCCCCAAGTAAGGGGAAACTTCTGCAGCTCTCGGATGGGAAAGGGGAGCCACAAGCGTCTGCTTCGTGGACTCAGTGAGGGCCCTGAGGCCCTGGCTGGTACTCTGTAGAAGAGGGAGCCATGAAGCTCACCCAAAGTGTTGGCCTCCCCCTCCTTCATACTCCTGTCCCGCCCCTGTCCTTTTGTTTAACCTCCTGCAAATATTTATTTTCATAAAGAAACAAAAATGGTTCTCTGTAGCTGTTGCTTTTAGCTGAAAGTTTAGGCTATTGGCCTGGGCTGAAGGTGGGGAGATTTATTATCTGAGGCTTCAGTGGAGAGTCCCCTGAAACCAGAGCCTGAGGCTCTTTGGGCTGAAGGGTGATGCACACCCAGACCTCCAGTCTTATCTCTCAGCATCAGCACTGGTCCAGAGCTTCGAGGACAGCACCGTGATTAACCACATCCACTGTACAGGCATTCTGCTCTGGGAGCCTGAGTGATTACGGATGCCGCGTATTGAATACAGAAGGCTCTCCCTGGCTCCCTCTCCCGCCTGCCAAACTCACAGCATGCAGTGCGCCCTATTTCCTCTTGAAACACACAAGTAATGACACAACTTTCAGCTTATTTTTGGTTTTATTTTTATCCCCCTGATCTTTTTAACAGAGTTTTCTCTGGTCAAAGCCTCTCTCCTTCCACCCCAAAGTGAAAATCAATGTCACACCTCTCAGAGCCTGTTAGTGCTGCCCAGGACCTGTGCTCCTGGCCGCGTGCTTGGTGGTTTTCTCCTAGCGTTTGGTTGGGGAATGGCCACCTCCCAGGGCCCTGCTCACATTTCCTGAGAAGCCTCTGGACTTGGAAGACCATCAGGCAGATGCTGCCAGGCCAGGCTGCAGAAGTTGGTCTGGTGGAGAAACCCCTGGCGGGTTGGGCACATCCTGTGTTATGGCCTGAGCTGCCTCCATTCTCTCTACACTTGAGAGTTCTGAAATGACGTAAATACTAGAACTACTCTACAGTGGTACGTTAGACACTAAAGGAGACTATACACCCTACTAGGATGTGAAGGAATATAGGCTGCTGTTGGGAAGCAGACCAGCCTAAGGACGCAATTCAGAAACAACCCAGCAGAGTCTGCTGACAGTAGATCCTTGCCCCTTCATTTAGCTGAGTGAGCTCTGGTGAGTCTCAGTGTGCCTCTCAGGAAACCTAGGCCAGCAGCTGAAGTCAGAGGATCTAAAGATCCTTTAAGGCCTTGTGGGGAGAAGGAGGAAACTGAAGCAGAAGCAGAGGCTGGCTACCCAGTCTTAATTCCAGGCCAGGTCTGTCTGGTTTAGGAACAAACTCTGGGCTTGGCAGCCCACCTGTCCCAGCAGGGTGACCAACACTGACGGCATTGGCACCTCTGAAGTCATCACCGCCAAGAAAGGAGGTTTGGATTTTAAGCTGAATTTGAAAAGGGGATGTTTAGCAGGCCAGGGCTGACAGACAGCGGGCTGGTCATCTTTCTGGGTAAGGTGAGCAAAAAGGACCCAAACTCTGTGGGTGTTCTTGAACATCTCCCCAAAGAGCTGGGGTCACCGTCTCTGCTCTGACAACAAGGCAGGGGTCTGACCTTTTACTGTCCATGAGGAAACAGCGTGTAGGCAGCATTGCTGAGCCTTCCTCGAGGGAACAGGGCTCCTGGCCAGATTGGGCAGGAGGACCCGCCTGCTGCTCCTACACAATGGGGCCCTTGTTTCTCTTCCCTGAAGCAATGTTTCCCGAGATTGAGTGACAGCCCAGAAGAGGATGTGGGTCTCGTGCAAGGAGCTGCAATCTTCTTGCTGTTTATCCCACCCCTGCGGGAGCTAGCTCCAGAGTTTCCTGCCCCTGCACTTGTGCTGAGTCTGTGCCTGTCTGTGTGTCAGGGGACCATCCTATGGGCCGTGTCAGCTCTCCTGTTGGGTCAGGTGCCTTGGTCCAGGGTTTCCCTTCATCCAGTCTAGAGCGTGGTTCGGTTTTGGCTGTCATTCCTTCAGCCAGAGAATTCTCTCTTGTGGTCGTGGTTGTGGTCTGGTAGCCATCTCCTCAGAGCAGTGCCCTCCATGTATAAGGATTTGAACAGAGTTGTGAGGAGAGGCTTGTTAGCATTCCAGAGGACAGAGGTCACATGTCTCGGCCCGTGGAGACCTTCCCAGGACCCTGTCTCTCCTCATAATGCACCTACTGGGACCTCAGGGTTTACACTTGACCTTTACACCTCTTCTCACCGTGACAGCCTAGGTTTCATGTACAATTACAGGCTTCCCTGGTGGCTCAGACAGTAAAGAATCTGCCAGCAATGCAGGAGACCCAGGTTTCATCCTGGGTCAGGAAGATCCCCTGGAGGAGGAAATGGCAACCCATTCCAGCATTCTTGCCTTGGGATATCCCATGGACAGAGGAGCCTGGTGGGCTATAGTCCACGGAGTCACAAAGAATTGGATGTGACTGAGTGACGAACACTCGTGTACAATTATGTATTTTTTTAAACTTGTTTTTTTTTAGTTTTCTGTCTATTGCTGTAAAGTTAGCACATTGTTTTCTGTTTCTGGGGGGGGAAAAATAACATTGCTTTTTATCTGTGGGTTGGAGGAGCCTGGTGGGCTGTAGTCCGTGGGGTCGCTAGGAATCAGACGCAACTGAGCGACTTCACTTTCACGCATTGGAGAAGGAAATGGCAACCCATTCCAGTGTTCTTGCCTGGAGAATCCCAGGGACGGGGCAGCCTGATGGGCTGCCGTCTCTGGGGTTGCACAGAGTCAGACACAACTGAAGCGACTTAGCAGCAGCAGCAGCAGCAGTGGTCAAGAGGCATCTCTTCCTGCAGTCTTGGCCTGAGTACTGGACAGGGGCTGTGAGTGAAGTGTCAGCTGTGGTTAGGCTGGCCCCGCCTCAGTGCAGATGTTCGCTGCGGTTCTGATGTAATTGGATGGAGAGCACCTGTTTTCACCTGAATCTGGCTCCTAGGACGCTGTTTACACAGGGACTGCCCATCCTGCCCCTCCCTCCTCCACAGGCCCTGTCATATTTCTTATCACACTTCCTTTCTAGATGTCACCACTTTTTCAGCCTGGGCTCCCACCTCCCAACCTGAAACGTGGCCCAGGGTTCTGTTCTCCCCCCAGATTTGAGCAAGGAGAATCCATGCTGTTTCCCTTCCCATTTCCTGCGAAAGTCTGGCATGCTCTTCCTCACTGGCCGGGACCCAGGGCTCAGGGCTGCTCCAGCCTCCCTGTACCCTCTTGCCTGGGTGCTGACTTTTCCCGCTCCCCTCCATACAAACTGTGTCCCCACCTTCAGCAAAACAGTGACCTGGAGCCACAGCAGGAGAGGGGACACACAATTGGGGTTTATACACATGGGTAGCACGGTCATGGGAATTTATCTGTGATCACAGAAACCACAGACCAAACCCTGCCTAAGGAAGCCCCAGGAGGGCTTCAAAGCTCTCATCAGTCCCCCTTCCCCTAACCTGGGCGGGGAGATGGCTGCCCATCAATACATGAGATATTTCAGACAATCCTCTTGATAATCCTGGGAGGGAGAAGTCTGAGCAGCTATCACTGAGCCTGTTTTCCAGAGAAAATGAGGTCATTTGTTTTTCCTAAACCCATATGGGAGGCTAAGTGTCAGGGCCAGGGCCCAAACTCTGGTTATGTGTCTCTGAAACCCCAGATCCTTCTCCCATGGCAGCAAAGAGGACACAGGAGAACTCACAGGAGAAGCAGGGGCCTTTATTAGGGTCTGGCAGATGTAGTGGAGGTGAAACCCCAGGCCTGGGCCTACAAAAAGGCAGAGGAGAGGCAGAGGCCCCTAGAGCAGAGGCTAGCCCCCCCAACACCTCTACCTGGCAAGCCCTCCCCTACCCCAGGTTCCTCACTCCAGCCTGCCCCTGCCCCTGGGAACACAGAGCACCAAGAACTGCCAAGAAGGACCCTCTAGGGCCACAGCTTGGAGGGAAGCACAGGATCCAGGTGGCTGTCTCCCTAACATGAGAGATCAGGAAAGCTCAATGTCCTTCCCCCCCCTCCAACGGGATGAAGTGGGGAAGCTCCTCTGTCCCCCAGAAGAGAACGAACATGTTCTCTGTAGTGGGGAGAGGGAGTTGGGCTTGGCCTCTAAGCAGGACCTACCTAGAAAGGCCAGAGGTGAGGCCCCCATTGGAATTTCCCAGACGCTACACCTTCACGCTTGAAGTCTCCCCTTTCCCTTCCCATCGGTTCTGGGGAGCAGCTCAGAGTCTGGGCCGGAGTGACTGATGGGCAGAGGAGATCTACTCCAAAGACATCTGTGGGTTTTGGAGTGGGGGTTTCCCCGACACCAAATTCAACTATGTACACAGGCAGCAGCCCCAGCGGCAGGGGAGCAGCTGAGAAGGGCTAGTAAGAGTAGCCACCCTTGGGGCCAAAGGGCTGGGCAGGGCCAGCCAGCTCTGGGAGGTAGGCGGGGCTCTCGTCCAAGTGGGACAAAGGGACTGTGTCCTCCTCACTGACCGGCCGGTCAAACTCAGCCTTGAGAGCTGGACGCTGATTATCTGGGAAGGCCAGAGAGAAGAGGGCCTCGGGCTCGCACACAAACTTGTACACGTAACGCTCGCCAGCCACCTGTAGGGGGAGAGGGCTGGGTCAATGTAGGGGTGGAAAAGCAGCCCCCCTGCAGGCCCAGGCAGATGTGTGGGTTCCTCCTGCTGCTTTGTTTAAGAAGATGCCTCCCTTCACAGTTCTTTTCCGTTACTGCTCATCACTTTTTTGAGAGGAAAATCTTAGGGTTGTCCATAATTTCTGGACTTCTGACTGGTTCATTATCTGCTCCTTCAAACTTGCTGAGAGATGCTCTCCTACCCGCAGCACCTTCCCACAGCCACTGCCCCCAACTCCTGTGTCTTTTTTTTTCTTTTTGGCTGCACCTCACAGGATACAGAACTTCCCCAACCAGGGATCAAACCCACCCCCACTACAGTGGAAGTGCAGAGTCTTAGCCACTGGACCACCAGGGAAGCCCACACCCACCCTGTCCTTGGACCCTTAACCCCTGACCTTCTGCATGATGCCTTTCTCGTAGTAGTATCGGAGTGAGCGACTCAGTTTGTCGTAATTCATAGCTGGCCGGTTCTTCTGGATACCCCAGAGCCTGGCAACCTGGGGACAGGGGATAGTTGGGGGATGGCCAGGGCAGCTCAGCAGAGGAAATATGGGGGGCAGGTCAGAAAGAGTACTTGAGATTCTTGGAGCACATGCTCAGCTGGCCCTGCAGCTAAGCACCAGCCTGCAGACCCCAGTTTGGCAGGAATTCAGGTTAAATAAAGCAGCAGTGCTGGTGAAGGCACATGTCAACAGTTCCCAGGGTTTATCTCCAGCCCCCAGCGCTGTTGGGAGGAGGGGTGGAGACATCTGAGAGGCCCACCTCCTCAGGCTCAATTAGTTTGAACTCCATCCCCCGGCCGGTCCAGGCAATGAAGTGGGCATTCGTCGGGTCATCGAGCAGGGCCACCAGAAACTGCCACAGCTGCAAGGCACCCCGGCGCTGGTAGGGTGGTCCCTCTCGGAAGGCTCCCATCCCTTCCTGCTTGATGTCTCCTGAGGAACATAGACAAAGAGGTGGAGGGCTTGTGCCTCTGGTGGCCCAAGCAACCCCATCCCCTCTCCCCAGGGGTCTCTCCAGCCCCTTTCCCATGAAATGTGATTCCTGGGGGGACACAGAGGGCTCGAGCAGTCACTTCTCTGACCTTCAAACTTCTCAGGGACGACACAGACATCATCTGGGAATGGTCGCAGAGGTTTCTCATAGCCATAGCCTTGAGGAGGAAGTGTGGGGGTCATTCAGATCTGAGGGCTCGCTGATACGAGACCCCAGAGAGTCCAGAGGGACTCCTGGCCAGGAACCCCTCCCCCACAGCAGGACTCTGTCCTCCAACTTGGAGGGGTTGGCAGGAGAGGAAGAGGGGGCTGCCTTACCCACGGTTCTGTCACCTGGAGAGGGCCCAGAGAAACCCTCTGTGTGAAGGTACATTGAGGCATACCCAGGGACATCTGGAGGGAGGAGAAAGAAGGGAGATGTTGGAGGTGGCTGGGGTTGGGGCGACAGTCCCCACACATTCAAGAACATGCCAGCCTGCCTTCCAGTTCTTTCCCCAGAGGCCCGCCTACCCCCAGGTCCCGGGAGTGGGGG
>NW_011491618.1:2875102-2890496 GCF_000754665.1 Bison bison bison | reverse complement strand
CCAGAGGGAGTGTCAGGCTCGAAGCCCTCAGCTTGAGGGCTGGGCCAGACGGCCTGGATGGCAGCAGCTGAGGCCCGGCAAAGCTGCTCCACAAGGCCCCGGATTCCAGGAGCAGCTGTTTCCTGTGAGTTTAGAGGGGAGGAGGAGGGTAGAGATGAACCTCCGGGGAAAGGGTTCGGTGTCCCAGGCTAAGATTCCCCTGGAATGGGCTGACGTCCGGTCAGCAGGGCAGGTTCCAGCCCAGTGCGGGTGTGAGGGAGGGAGGAAAGGGGTGTGGGGGCAGGGAGAAGAAACACATATGTATCTATTTGTGGAAAAGGCAGTGGGCACACCCGGCCGGGCCCTCTGTTTCTAGCTCTGACAGTAAAACAGTCCACTCTATTTCATTCCATTCCACAGGATTGACACCCCACCTGGAGGACACTGTGGTGCAGCCAGCCTGTCAAGTGCCAGCCCCTTCCTGCCCTACCCCCTTCACTCCCACTTATGAATGAGATGGTGAAACCTGACACCTCCGGGAGGAGGCGGGAGGGTGGGCTCATTCGAGCCTCCATTTTGTGAATGGAATTCCTGACTCCATTCAGAGGAAGCTGAAGGGGGAGGGGCAGGAGTTCAAGGGCATGTAACTGGAGCGCCTCCGGTCTGCCTCCTTTGAAGGTCAGCGAACAAGAGCGTCTCCCTGCTACTTCCTCCTCACTGCGGGGACAGGGCTCAGGCGTAGGGCTCTGGGCTGGAGGAGAGGGGCTCCCTTCAGGTTCTGATTCAGGCAGCCTGGGGGATTTGGGGCTCATGCCTCTACCTCTAAAAGACTGACACCCGGAAAAGGGAAATTCAAACACTCTAGGCAGCTCTGAGCCTAATCTAGACTCTGAAATTTTTTTTCTCTAATGCAAGTTGGCAGATAAACTCAAATTTGGAGCTGCTAACAATGTTAATTAACTTGGGGCTTCCCTGGTGGCTCAGATTTTAAAGAAACTGCCCGCAATGCAGGAGACCTGGGTTCAAACCCACACCTGGGTCCGAAGATCCCCTGAAGGAGGACATGGCAACCCACTCCAGTATTCTTGCCTTGGGAAATCCCATGGACAGAGGAGCCTGGTGGGCTACAATCCATGGGATCACAAAGAGTTGGACACTACTGAGTGACTAACACACACGAATGACAATGTTAACAGGAGACAAGATTTCTTGGGCCTTTCCCTGGCTGCTTGGGCTTTTGAGCAGTAGCTGTTGTTTATGAACACCGTGGCTGAGTGCATCTCATTTCCATCAACAACCAGGTGGAACTAGAATTTAAAGTAGTCCCTACTTCCAGTCCCCAGCTCTGGCCAGGATGGTGGGTTGTTTCAACTAGGAGGCTCAAACAGGATGTGGAAACCACACCTGAACCCTGCCTTCCAATTGGGAAGTGTGAGCCTGGCTAGTTCAAGTTCATGTTCTCTTCGTTCAAATCCCTTTGTATTTCTTAAGCTTCTGTGGGGCAGGGACCGATGACACGTTCTATTCATCTGTGTCTACCAACTGCACACACTCATGCTCCTGGCATAGTACTTCCATCCCAGTAGGTATGGAAGCCCCCAAACACCCGTTAAATAGAAATGGGAAGAAATGCCTTAACTTTCCTATCAAGTCACGAGCTATCTGAAGGCAAGGACCTGCACACCTCACTTATCTCTTATCTAAATATAAATCTGCTGATTGAAAAGGGACAGCTCTTTTTGAATCTATGAAAAGAAGTTATAGGTGCATGGGTTGAATATATGAACTAGTAAAAGGATAGGAAGGGGAGACGTGTTTAACAGCACTGTCCACTCGATCACATGCCACCCCACCCGACAATCCCCTTGAAACTCCTCTATCCCCTTCCCGGGAGCGTCTCTTACCTGAGTCGTAGGAGAAGTCCGTCTGCTCCTGTTTGATCACCACCCCCGCCCCTGGGTACCTGTGCCCACTGACTCCACCCTGGCCCACTGCTGGCTGGCCGGCCTGTTCATACAGGGGGTCAAGGTATTCCTGCTTGAAGCTCTGCTGAGGGTAGGGTGGGCAGGGCTCCGACAGCTGGTGTTGGTAAGGGGCAGGGAGGGGTTCACGGCCCGCTCCCTGAGAGGGTGTGAAGGAGTGGCAGACATCCAGGGGCTGCTGGAAGATGGAGCTGCATGTGGTTGGATGGAGAAAGAAGAGAAGAGAATATTAAAAGTAGTCCTCCAACCTTGAGGGATAGGATGGGGAGGGAGGTGGGAGGGGGGTTCAAGATGGGGGACACATGTACACTCATCGCTGATTCATGCCAATGTATGGCAAAAACCACTACCATATTGTAAAGTAATTAGCCTCCAATTAAAATAATTAAAAAATAAAAGAAGGCCTCCTTGTGCCTGCTGCTCTCAGAGCTTACAGAGTGTGGGGGGCGGGGGTGAAGGAAGGGGCAGGGAGAGGTCAATACCCTCACCTTTCCCGATGCCAGGTCTCTTAAGGGCCAGTGAAGAACACTCAAGAGCAAAACTGGTGAGATGCGGCTCTCCTTGTCTCCTTACCTGTGCTCCCCGAGGTACCCGTGGCCAGGGTGGGGCTGGGAGGTGCTGGAGGATCTCAGGAAATTCCGTTGTTCTGCCCGGGGAAAGGCCTGCAGGGGCGACTGTCCGGGGGCACCAGGGGCAGGGGACTTGATGGCGATTTGTCTAGGGGGGTCATAGGCACTGGAGGTGAGGGGGAGGGAGACAGGGGTGAGGGGGCAGGGAAGCTGGGCAAGCATCTTTGAACCCTTCATTCCCTGGGAAGTCAGGTCACAGGGATTATGGGAGAAGACAGGGTGCCAGGGTGCCAGACTCTGCCCCAAATCAACTTTTTTTTCTTTCTTAATCCTAAAGCCAGGTGTAATTTTGAAAACAACCCTCCCCAGCCCACAGCAACTGGGCAGGGTCAGACAGTGGCTTCTCCAGTGGAAATACTCTGCTCTTTTTAATATTTTGGCCACAACGCGAGGCATGTGGGTGGGGGGTCTTAGTTCTCCAACCAGGGATGGAATCTGCACCACTGGAAGTGCAGCCTGAACCACTGGACCACCAGGGAAGCCCCTGCCCTGGTCTTAATATACATCCCTTGAACCCGTTGATTTTTCATCCTAACTACTCAGGAAATCGTGAGCTATATTACCCTATTACCGGAGCTCAGAAATCCTTTCTATTGTCTAATACGCATCTTAAATGCTGCCACTGCTCACCAGGTGCCCATCCCCAACCCTCCATCCAACCCTTCCTTCCCCATGGCGGGGCTAGGGCTCACCTGGAATAAAGGCACTGCTCGCCATGGTGATAGGGGAGTGGGGGCTTCCTGCTGCAGGACAGGGCCGGGTCTGTGCGAGGACTCTGGGGCTCCTTCTTGATCCTGGTGGTGGGGCTGTGGAAAGCTACTGTGGGGGTTGGGGGAGGCAGAGTGAGGCCAGAGAATGTCACAGGAGAGGCAGGAAGAGCTTCTGCTGCCTTCTGACATCTGCTCGTTAACCATCAGTTGGATGCTGGTATAGCCTCATCCCCCTTCTCTGGGTCACAATTGTCAGAAGAATCATAGACACTTCTAAGAACAGTCCGGCTATTTATATTATGTCTCGTTTTATACTTTTGGCTCATGTCCAGTATGAACCAAAAAACTCTAAAGTTCAACATTTAGTGCAACCCCAACCCACCCCCACCCTGCCCAAAACACCTTTGTAGGAGCAAGCGCATCCAACCAAAGGCCTGTGGTTTTCCTGACCATTCTGGAAAATTCCAAGGGAGAGAATGTTTTCTTATTTGGGGCTATAAAGCATCTTTCTTTTTCTGGTTAAGGTTGGATATTAGCCCACTTGCATGTCAGCTGACTAGCATCATACACACACTCCTAATTATCCGTGAAGAACACTGGCCTTTCCTGTGGCCCCTGCTGGGTCCGCCAACTCCAGCCACCAAGCCGAGCATTAAAGAGTTGGTTTCAAGACTGCAAGTGTGAGTCAAAACCCACAATCTACTGCTCTGTTGTGGATTATTTGTGCTCTGCTTCATTTCATTGGTTAAGACCGTTGAAAGCTAAGTATCAGACATTAAAGCAGGGTTTCTCAACAGTAGCACCAGTGACATTTGGGCCACATAATTCTTTGTCATGGGGGCTGTCCTGAGCATCGCAGGATGTTAGCAGCCTCCCTGGTTCTATCCATTAGATGCCAACAGCACTGCACCCTCAGCTGTTAACAACCCCAAATGTCAACAGACATTGGTCTCCTGAGGTGCCAAGTCATCCCTACTTGTGCACAAGTAACTTAGAATGGCAGAACTGGCCCCCACTGCACTGGTCCAAGCCCCTCGTTTCAGAAATAAGGAAAGGATCAGAGAGGTGAAGCGTCTGCTCCAAGGTCACACAGCTAGAATGGGCAAGCCCCGACATGCACTAAAGTTTTCATCTCCCAGTTACTGCTGGGCCTTTTGAGTCCAAACCCAAGAATGGGGAGCTCTGCCCTTCACCCTTTTTTCAGAGAACAGAACAAGTTGATCTTTTGTGATCCTCTATCCCTATGACTCATTTCCTGCCCTCCCCTACTCCCCATCCCCTCTACCCAGGGCCCTCTACTCACAGTTTTCCGAATGGAAATCAGGAACAAATTGCTCATCACTGTCCGGTACCTGAGCTGCAGAGAGAGGTCAGAGGTGAGTCTGGGCTGGGGGCCCTCGATGGCAGCCCTGGCAGATTCCATTATTGCAACCCTGCAGATTAGCACCAGCCAGAAGGGGCAAACAGCTTTCCTAGGACTGAAAGTAACTCCACCCAGGTCCTAGCACCCTCCCTCTCGGGGCTCCCTTAACACCCTGGAGGGAAGGCTGCAGTTCTCAGAACCCGTCTGAGCAGATTCCAGAGTTGTGTCTTAGGTGCTTTGTCTTTTTGCCCTCCATTTTTCTCAAGTGAAGATAACCCAGCCCCTCAGAGTTTACAGAGTTCCCTCAAAGCAGAGTCACATCTGGGATGGGCAGGCATGACAAGGAATGAGAGTCTGTGGACTTAGAATCACATGGGAAGATTCTTAATCTGGGCAGGGCCCAGAACTTCCCAGGTGAAAGGTAGAAATCTAGAGCCTGGGAAAGGAGATGGACTAGAAGGAAAAGACTGGTTCAAGGAGGTGATAAGAGTATGACAATGGGAGAGGAGGAGGCTGGGGTCACAGGCGGTCATGGTGCTTTATCCCTTTGATGTGCAACTAGGAGAGAGAAGGGCTTCCTAAACTGGAACTCTGAGGAGCACTCCCAGGGTGCCAGTGTGGGTGGAGCTGGGTTTGGGGATTAGGCAGGAAAACTAAAATAGCACAACAGCTCATCCGTGGCCCCCAGACTGGATATCCGGGCTCTGATTTCTAGTTCTTATTCTGGCCTCGCCAACTCCTTCAGGTGGGATCCAGCTGAGTACCTCTGCTGACCTGAGAATCTTTGCCCACTTTTTGCCCCTTTCTCAGAAATAAATAGATCACAGCAGGAAGGGAAAGGGTAGACACCAAGAAGGACTTCCTGATAGTCTGGGAAGAGAGTGGCTTGAAAGTAAGGCAATGGAACCCACAGAAACAGGTCTTTCGTCCCCTGTAGGCTGCTCTCAGTGGGCAATGGGAAAGCTCATGGATAAAATGACGGGAGAGTTGGAAATGGCTGGTAAAGGTGAGGGATACAAGGAGATGGCTGGAGAACACTGTCACTCGTCCCAGTCTATACAGAACACACCCTAATCTCTATGGCTTCCCTCCTGGGCCAAGGCTCCACTGTCTTCCTTGGATTTCAGCCATGACCTCAGATCAGAACTCCCTACTTCTACTCTCCACATGGCTGTCAGAGGGATCTTTTATAACAGAAATCCAATCACTTCTCTCCCTTGCTTAAAGCATGAACCCCAAACTCGTTGCCCTTGGCCTCTGTGGCCCCGAAAGTTCTGGCCCTTGCTTGTTTCTCTGATCTGCCTCTCCTTGCCTGTTACCCTCCAGAGCTCTGGTCTCCTTTTGGGTCCTGATCAGCTTGACCCCTCTTCCCCACATCCTGGCCTGTTGTTTTCTGGCCTCTGAAGTCTTAGCTCACTTTGCCCTTTAGAGGCCTTCTCTGACCAACCAAACTGAACTGGTCCCTCCTGGCTCTTGATCACATCCCTATTTTATTTTTTCCCAAGCACATAAGAAATGCTTTCACTTCTTGAAAGCATTAATTTAATTTATGCATATGTAATTTATGTGTAATTTATCATCCATCTATTCTACAAAGAAGTTAAGCTTGCTGAGGACAGGGGATTTATCTGTCTTGTTTGTCTGACTCCCAAGCACCCCTGAAACAGAGTCCCATACAGAATAGACACTCAATACATTATTTGTAGACTATATGAATAAACATACAATGACCCCTGTCCTCAGGCCAGTGGGAGCAACAGGGGCCTGGGAGCAAGAATTAAGGAGATCCTAATCAACCAGCCCTTCCTTCCCCTTGAGGGCCCCCTCTCCACCACCAGGTAATATTAGAGGCAAGTCCTCCAGGGAAAACACATCTCACAAAGGATGCTTAAGGCTGTGATCAATTGCTTGGCAGGTGGATTCTTTATCAACTTGCTTTAAGACATCAGAGGTGTCAAGTGCTTTAAAATACACATTTATCAAGGGGAGGGATAAATTGTGAATATAAGATTAACAGATGCACACTATCATTTATAAAATAAACAGCAAGGATTTACTGTGTACCACAGGGAAGTCTATTCAATATCTTGTAATACTCTATAAGGAAAAAAAAAAAGAATATAGGTATAGACACACATGTTTATATGTATAATCAAATCATTTTGCTGTACACCTGAAACCTAACACAATATTGTAAAGCAACTATACTTCAATAAGAAACAATAAAAGAAAATACACATTTATAGATGGGTGACTTCTTGACAGAGGGAACCCAACGGCTGAAGGGTTTAAGAATCAGGAGACCCCCAGCCCCTAAAGAACTTATGGAAGAAAAATCAGCACAGAACAATTCTGAAGTGATCAAATAGATCAGTAGGGCATGAAATCCCTTGGCAAAAACAAACAAACAAAAAACCAACACAGTACATCTTTTTAGGAGCGCAACTAGGGTACAAAGGCAACCGTTCCCAAACTGGCCCCAATCAAGAAGCCTGGGACATTCTTAGAAACAGATTCCCAGGCCCCACCCTTGGAAAGTCATTCCAAAGGCCCAGGGTGGGGGTATGTATCTGTCTATCTATCTATATTTTTTTTTGGCCACACTGTATGGCAGGCATATGGAATCTTAGTTTCCCAACCAGGGATCGAACCCTCACCTCCTGTATTAGAAGATCAGTGAACCACTGGACCACCAGGGAAGTCTCAGGCACCTGTATTTTAACACACGCCCCTGGTAGCCCCTAAGAACAGGCAGGTTTGGAAAACTGGATAAAAGGAAGGATGCAAAACCTCAACTGCCCAGGGGGGTAAGACCCAAGCCCATCTTTGCTGTGCCCTTTGGCACAACCATAGGTGAGAGCCCCCCAGACGGGCAGAATGGGGGTGACAGGAGCAAAATGAACACTATTTCCCTCCCTGCTACCTGGGCAAGAAGGGTCCCCAGGGTGGGAGAGGTCAGCACATGGGGGAGGCTGACGCACTCTGGGCCCCCTCTGGGGCTTCATTAACTGCCAGTTTCCATTGAGGTAATGGGCTGGGGGCATCTCCTGCTGGCGTCACAAGCCAGGTCACATGATGGTAGAGAACCCTGGGGTCATCTTGACTTTCCTGTTGGCTCAGGCCTGAAAGTTTGACCAGAACCCCCAATCCCCAAGGAGTCCAGGAGGCCACCCCCAGCACCCTGGTAATACCTCAAAAGAGGTGGTGCTGTCCTCATCCCAGGCCAGGAGAGATCAGCCAAGGCAAGAACGGGCTGTGGTGTGAACCCTAATGCCTGCCTGGCCCCTCCCCAGAGCGCCAGCTCCTCCCAGAAGGGCAGGACAGGGCTGCCCTCCATCGCTCAGAGACTGTCAAGGATGGAAACAGGAACACAGAGCCTCGTGTTCCTGGAGAGCAGGAGAATTTCTAATGACCATGTTTGGTCTCGAGTGTCAGCCACTCTTTATTTATTTGTTGACTTGGCTGAGCTTAGGCTGCCAAGCCAGTGTGCCAGGGTCTGCCCCCAACTCCATCCTGGCACCAAGGTGGAGTTTATCTGCCTGGGGACATGGCAGAGGATTAAGGAGGAGACAGGAAAGGTGCCAAGCCAGCATAATGCCCAGAAAGAGAATTTTAGGGAACATCCCTCCAATGGGAGGGGAGTCAGTAGAAAAGGGGCTTAGGGGCTTCCCACCTAGGCTCCAGGAGAACAGGTAGGTGCAAATAGCCAAGTAGCGAAGCCCATCCCAAGTAAACCACCCACCTATACAATATATACTCCATCACCTTCTCCCTCTCCGAAGGTCCAATTACAGGGCAGAGGGGCCTCTTAAGGAGCCCCAGTGGAAATGGGGGGAGGCATCCCCCGGAGCTTCTCCTCCATTTTGTCACCACTGGCCTCTCCCCCTTACCCCGCCCCGACCCTGGCAGCATCCTGGAAGGAACCAGTTCTCTATCTATGGAGGGGACATTTGTCCCCAAGAGCCTTCTGGAAGGGGAGGAGACAGAAAGATATAGAAGGAGGCATTGTAGCTAGGGAAGACCAGAGGAGGGAATTAACCCCATCTCTTCTCACAGACAGGCTGAGCCCCAGCGTGCACACACATGGATTCACACACACCCAACTGCCTTTTACTTCACGGCTTTACACGGGTGAAACACATCCACATGGGATCTCTTTTTGGATTTACAAATGCGAACAGGGAAAACCAAAGGACGAGGGGGCTGCAGATCTCAGAGGAAGACTTGGGACCGATGGTTCTTATGCAAGGGGGAGCGCAGACCCACCCCTTTTAGAATCTCATAGGAGCTATGGATCCTTCTCTTAGAAATATTCACATTCCTTTGTGTATGTTGCATCCTCATCGATTTTATACACATATCGGAGGGCTCAAGGACCCCTACAACCTCTCCACAGAGCTTGTGGGAATCCATAGACCCCGTATGGACTCCTGCCTCATACAAAGAACATACATGACCCAGAGTCAATGTTCCTTATCACCAAGAAACCAAAGTCATTGCCTCTGAGGGTTCCAGAGGGCTCCCCACAAACCCGGAAAGGAACCCTCGACCAGAAGCACATCTTTGACAATAACCAGACGCAGCTTGGGCTCAGCCGGTCTGAGCCTGGGGTTTCCCTGCAGTAGCCCGGTTCTTTCTCCAGCAATTCAGCAGATTCCCAGGCACCCCGAAAATAGGCACACCTTCTTAGCCTCACATCACCCCACCCCTCTCTCCATCTAGAAAACCCCCAATCCAAAGATGTCTGAGCTGCCTCCACAGACCCCCGTTCACCCTCACCCCCTATGCTGCCTGGACACCAGATACTGAACCCAAAACCACCTCCGCCAGAATCCAACCTGGTGTCCCCCTAATTCTTCACAGCCCCACCCACACTTCAAGGACCCACGGCTTCAATCCAAATTGGGGCTTTAGGGAGAAATCAAGCTCCGGCCCCCTGTCCTACGCACCCCACCGCTGGCAAGTTTCCAAAGGAACTAGTCCCTCCCTGCCACCCCAAAGCTCCCTCTGGGCTGCAGGGGTCACTGACCTGGTGGGAAGAGGCAGGAGAGGAGGCTGGGGTGGTGCTGGGACGGTGCAGGGGGACAGGGCCCCGGCAGCTGCATCTGTCTCCGCAGAGAGAGCGAGAAGGAGCAATCGGCCACAGCATCCCCCCCTCAGGCCTGGCCATCCATCGCCAGCTGGGAACCTGAGCTGCTCCCTCAGAAGGAAGGAGAGGGAACCAAGGAGATCCCAGCGCCTCCCCCCCACCCAACCTGCGTCTTGCAATCCCCACCCCCACCTCCCCACCCACTGGATTTAAATGTACAGGGACTTCCAGGGCAGCAGCGTGAAACACACACTGGCTGTCACGCTGACACATGCAGATAGACACAAGTACAATTTCTAGACCCCCACAGCCAAGGGGTGGGGCTTCCAAGGTTGACAGAAGATGAGAATGTTTTCCTCCCTTTCCCATTCCAAACCCTGCTGCTTCCGAAACGCCAACGTCTGAGCCTACCCCTAGACCACAAGCCCCAGGAGCTGCCCACTTAGGGGAGCCTAGGGACCCTCAGCTGGACAGACAGGAGCCTGGCAAGCCAGACAGAAATCAGGCGTTAGGAAAGGAAGTCTTTGAGAGACCCTGGAAACTGACACCACTGCGTTCTTTTAGCTCCAGCTCAGCTCCGGAACCTTGAGCGGAGGATGGGCAGGATGGGCAGACTGGGCATAACTCTGCTTGTAATTCACAGCTGGGCACACAGGGCTTGCAGAATCAGGAAAGACGGCCACAATCTCCCTAGAGCCCCTAGATCTCTCCAGCACCCATGAGGACGTTGAGCCTTGAATTCCAAAATGTCTTGAGTGCTTGCTCCATGCTAGTCATTTTGCTAACGTATATATTTAGGGGGATACCACAGCGGTCACAATAGATCTAGTCTGTCTAGTCAGGGGTCTTTCCCTTTTACTCCAGGCTTTTAAAGATGGTTCTAGAGGAGCTGGGTTTGAGTTTTAAGAAGTCATTCAAGAGACACAGGTGGAGGGATGGGGAGAGCTCAAAAAAGAGAAAAGCCCTTAAGAAGGGGTTCCTAGTGCTGTGGTTTCTTGGGTTTCAGTGTTACAGTGAAGGGACCCTCAGATGGGGGTATTAACCCTTCCCTCTCAGAGACTGTCTCAACACCAAAAGCCACCTACCTGCAGACCTGCTAGTGACACCCTTGGGCTCTACCCAAATACACCAAGGGATCCCACTAGGAGACCTTCTAGAACACACCTCCCTACTCAGAGGCCCAGCTACTGACCCCACTCCAGCCAGCTCGCAGCTCACCCCCTCCACCATCACCCCTGACTCCCGCCCCCAGCAAACTGAAGGAGCAATTTGCCTACGGAAGGAGGAGGGAGGATCGGCTGCCATTAGAATTACAATCAAGGCAATTTGGGGGAGAAACCCTGGGCTGCTTTGCCAAAGTAATGCAAAAAAAGAAAAAAAAAAAAAGAATTATTTAAACCTGTTGTCCTTTGGCTCAGACAGTAAATCGTTTGGTGCTGGGGGTTGGGAAGAAGAGAAACCAAGGGGGTAAAAATGAATGTTTCGGCAATTCCAGAAGATAGGTAACAAATGAATTGCTCCTTCTCTTTCTCCCTTTTCTTACACTCACTCCCCCGCCCCAAAACCCTAACACACACCTCAGCCTGGGGGCTGGTGCCAAACAAACTTTGCAAATGAAAATTTCAACCAGGAAAACGGGCCTGGGGCCAAGTTCCATTCAAATAAGCAAATACCCCACACAATGGTCTGATTCATCCCCAGGCCTAGTTACACAAGCCTGGCTCTGGGCAGAGAAAATAAATATCAATATAAGTATCCACACAGGGCGCTGGAAAGAGTGGAAAGGCAGGATACTTGGGGAAGGGGCCTTGCAGAGGCCCTGGAGGCCAGCAAGAGAGGAAGTGAGCTAGGCTGGAATACTAGGGGTAGACAGCATCGCCCACCCCAATAATAGAAAAGGTCACAAAACTACTCACCTTCAGCGAGCCACGTCTCCTGGAAGTGACTTAGATCCTGGAAGAGATCTGAGGGGGTGAATAATGGAATGGAGAAGGTGAGGTGGAGGTGGCGGGGAGAGAGTGGGGAACCCTAAGGAGCCCAGTGACCTCCCCCTTGGGGGTTGGGGGAGAATGAACAGAGTCCCTTGGAGGGCAATTTTTTTTGGCGGGGGGAAGGGCGAAGGCTCCAGGTTCAGCCCTCAGGATGTGTGAGGTGGGCAGGGTCGCGTTTTGTCTCGCTGTCTCTTTACCTTCGGAGTCGGGGGGCGGCAGGGAGCCCGGGTCCATGAGCTTCCCCTGTGGGACGGTCAGAGCTTCGCGCAAGCTCCCATTTCCGGGCGATTTCTGCGGGGAAGGGGAAGAATGCCCCCGAGTCACCCTGAGGCCGCCTGGTCTGGGGGGCGGGGCTGGGGTCCCGGGGTGACTCAGGGGCGGGCAGCCCTGGACCCCGCTAGGGCCGCGGGGTAGGTTGGGGCGGGTGCAGGGAGGGGGCGGGCGTGGAGGCCGGCGCGGCGCTCACGCTGCAGAAGGTGTAGGGCACTTGCTGGTCCAAGTATCCGCCTTTCATCCTCCGCTCCATCCGGCCGCTCCCTCCGGCCACACGGCCCGGGCCCCGCGCGGGGGCAGAGACCTGGGGGCGGGGGGGCTGCGTTCGCACACCGTCTGGGGAAGGCAGCGAGGTGGGGGTGGGTAAGGGCGGCAGGGAGGGGCAGTCCCGAGGCTCCGGGGCCGACGGCAAAACTTCTCCGACTCACTCAGGCGATGGGGAGGGTTCCGCCTGCAGAGCTTAGCGCCGCCACACTGCCCTCCCGCCAAAGGAGGTCCCACCTGCTCCTGGGAACCAGGGTCGCCGTTTCGGCTGCTTTCTGCAGCCCTGCTTTGCCCAGACTTGGTTACATAAGACGTGTGTGTGTGTGTGTGTGTGTGTGTGTGTGTGTGGGTCTGTATGCGCGCGCGCGAGTGTGCGCTCGCGCGCGGAGGAGCAGGCGAGGCGCGCACCATTTCGCACGCCCACAACTCAGGCGCCCCCTCCAACCCTGAATCCCAGCGCCTCCCACCCCCTGCCCTGGAATCTGCGGAGGCGGCGGTGAGAGTGTGGTGAGTGTTGGATGCGACGCTGGGAATCACACTCTCCCTCCCTCTCCCTCCCGTAGCCTCACCTGAGGCCCGGGCGTCTGTACTGGAGCCGCGAGGGATCCCGAGCATCCCCCCTGGGTTGCACCGAGGGCCGCGGGGCTAGGCCGGAGCTAGGCGACCCCGGCCCCGGGTCCCTAGCGCACCAGCTTGTTTTCCGGGCGCCGCCGACAGTTGTGAGCCCGGGGGAGCCTCTGATTGGTGCATTTCCTTCGCCTCTGCCTTGGCTCTATCTACCCCCCACCCCGCTCCCTTTGTTTCATTGACTTTTGTGAATGAAACCCCAGGGCCCGGCACGCCCGCCAATCCCGAGACTCGCCCTGCCGAGCCGGGGGGGCGGAGTTTCCCAGCAGCGGGGGCCAATGAGAACTCAGGGGTTGGCTCCCGGTTTCATTCACTGCTTGGGCTCCCATTCATAAAAAAATAAACTCCTTGCGGCCGGAGTTCATTCATAAAGAGCTGAGAGAAAACGAGGGAAGCCAAGGACCCGACGGCTTCTCTGTGGGACTCGGTGGTGACCCTGATGCTCTGCTAACTCCTCCGGCTGGCGTCTGCACACGTCTGTGTGCATCCGCGTGTACGTGGGAGTGTGAATGTATCTGTGTGTGCGCCCTAGGGGGGAGGCGAGCGGACTTGCATGCCCAGAGGAACAATAATAACGAGCATTTATGAAGCTCTCTGCTTCCACGTGCTCATTTCATTCCCGTAAGCTGGCGAAGGGGTTCTATTGTTTCCATTTTACAGAGACTGAAAATGAAAACTCAGAGAGGGGCGGTGGCTTGGCCACTCGGGGCGTCTGGAGTTTGCAGCCCCCACCCTCTACATTTTCCGGTATAGCCCTTTGAGGCCACAATTAAGTGAATTAAAGGTATATGACAACAACTGATACACAGTAGGCGCTCAATAAATGTAAGCTGGCACAGAATCCAGGCTTTTCCTCAAGGGTCTGTTCTTTGCAGAGCTGTTCTGTGACCCACTTTCTATTGATTGAAGCAGAAACTAGAAGCCCGGCTTGGACCTCTGAAAGTGCAGTTCTCTCTGCTATCTTTCCTCTTATCCTGAGAGCATACACAGGGTATTAGGGAGCAAAAACCCAGAGAGCTGATGATCTGAGAGCAGGACTGCGTTCAGTTCTAGCCAACAAGCTTCTCATAGTCTTTGTCACCTCATTCATTTAGTAATTCATTTGATAAACATTTATTGTGCCAGACACAGTGCTGGGTGCCACACAGGAAGCTGTGACCAAGACAAACACTTGATGGGAGCTGGGCTGCTTAGGCTGGAGCCACGGGGGCACATAGAACTTGAAGTCCCCCAGGTCTTTTTTTTTTTTCTGTGACAATACTGATTTTGTTTCCTACCTGTTTGTGATAAACACTAGAGACTGACCAAACCTCAGGCTTGCTTTCAAAATTCATGTAATCTAACACCCCCCACTTTCCAGATGTGGCTGTGGAACTTCAAAGAAGGAAATGATACATGAAATCTGTTGTCAGGGTCAGAACTGGGACTAGAACACCAAACCTCTAGCACCTGTTTGGGGCTGGTTTCAGGAGATGGTCCCGGGCAAATGAAAATAAACTTCCTCCTCTCTCTCTTTTTTTTTTTTTTTAACAAATATTCCTTTATTTGGCCGTCTCGGATCTTAGTTGCAGGCATGTGGGATTTTTAGTTGCAGATCTAGTTCCCTGACCAGGGATCCAACCAAGGTGCCCTGCATTGGAAGCATGGAGTCTTAGCCACTGGACCACTGGCGAAGTCCTCACTTCCCTCTCTTTTCAGCTGAAATGTTTAAGACTCATGCCTACTGCCTCTCTTCTCCAGGAAGCCTTCCAGAGAGCCCTAATCAGTTCCTTAAAGACACTACAACATTCTTGCCTATATCTCTATTGTTGGTATCTTTTTCTGCTACATGGTCATCGATTGGAGAGTTCTCCAGGGCCTGGAGAAGATCTCATTTGATTTGCCTCTTTAAATCTTTCCCCAGCCTACTTCATGCTTATAAGGGTCCCAGGAAATACTTGTTCAGTGAGTAGGTAATATTAATACAATAAAGACCAAACTAATCGAGCTTAGCAGAAACCCTGCCCAAGAAAGGAGAGACAAGCCCAAGCAAATCCCAACTTTAAGCTAGATGGGACCATTTTAGGGAGGAACTTATGCCTCTGAGTCAAGAGAAGTGGGGGAGGAGGACGGAGGGTTCTTCCAGGAAGGCAGCTGTGATGTAGTTTCCATGACAATGAAGAAGATTCTGTCAGATCCTGGACAGAGCTCTCCAGTCCCGGGATCTCTTAAGGATACCCAATGTTTCTGAGTTTTTCCATTTCTCTGGAGGGCCCCTGGCTCCCTGGACAGTAAGTGCTTCCTCTTCATTCCTCATCCAGGGTTATGGCTGAGGGGCCCTCCCACTCTGGCTCTGGCTCAGAGTGCTGGCTGAATGGAAGAGGATACTGCTGCTGTTGCCATTGGCCTCTGATTCAACATCCAAGCTCAGAGCAGTGACACCTCCAGGGGAAACATTTGAGCCTCTTCCAGGGCTTGAGACAATTGGGGAAAGGAAGGAATAAAGGG
>NW_011491618.1:2857990-2875002 GCF_000754665.1 Bison bison bison | reverse complement strand
GGAAATCTTATCACAATAACCAACATTTAAGGACTTCCCTGGCCATCCAGTGGTTAAGACCCTGCTTTCAAAGTAGGGCACATAGGTTTGATCTCTGATCAGGGAAATAAGATCCCACGTGCCATGAGGTTCAGCCAAATAATAATAATAATAATATTTTTATTAACATTTCTACAATACACTGTGGAAAATTCTTAAAGAGATGGGAATACCAGACCACCTTACCTGCCTCCTGAGAAACCTGTTTGCAGGTCAAGAAGCAACATTTAGAACAGAACATGGAACAATGGACTGGTTCAAAATTGGGAAAGGAATACATCAAGGCTGTTTATTGTCACCCTGCTTATTTAACTTACATGCAGAGTACATCATGCGAAATGCTGGCCTGGATGAACCGTAGGCAGGAATCAAGATTGCTGGAAGAAATATCAATAACCTCAGATATGCAGGTGATACCACCCTGATGGCAGAAAGCGAAGAGGAACTAAAGAGCTTCTTAAGGTGAAAGAAGAGGGTGAAAAAGCTGGCTTAAAACTCAGCATTCAAAAAATGAAGATCATAGCATCTGGTCCCATCACTTCATGGCAAATAGATAGGTAAACAATGGAAACAGTGACAGACTTTATTTTCTTGGGCTCCAAAATCACTGCAGATGGTGACTGTAGCCATAAAAGATGCTTGCTCCTTGGAAGAAAAGCTATGACAAACCTAGACAATGTATTAAAAAGTAGAGACATCACTTTGCTGACAAAGGTCCATATAGTCAAAGCTGTACGTATTTGGTTTTTGCAGTAGTTATGTATGGATGTGAGAGTTGGCCATAAAGAAGACTGAACACAGAAGAATTGATGCTTTTGAACTATGGTGTTGGAGGATACTTTTTTGAGAGTCCCTTGGACAGTGAGGAGACCAACCAGTCAATCCTAAAGAAAATCAATCCTGAATATTCATTGGAAGAACTGATGCTTAAGCTCCAATACTTTGGCTAATTGTGAAGAGCCGACTCATTAGAAAAGACCCTGATGCTGGGAAAGATTGAAGGCAGGAGGAGAAGGGGATGACAGAGGCCGAGATGGTAGGATGACGTCACTGACTCAATGGACATAAGTCTGAGCAAACCCTGAAAGATGGTGAAGAACAGGGAAGCCTGGCTTGTTGCAGTCTATTGGGTCACAAAGATTCAGACATGACTGAGCGACTGAACAACAGCAATAACATTTACTGAGCACATCCACATGCCGTGACCTGCTGCAAAGACTTGACCTGTATTTACTCCTGAAACCTTCATAGCAGTCCTGTGAAGGGGCACCTTCATTTTACAAAAAGGGAAACTGAGGCCTTAGAAGCACATCTACCCTCAAGGATCTGCTCAACAGACTTGAGGACATTCCAAACAGACTCAGGGTCCAAAGACTACATTTTGAGTGAACACACAATGGAACAGGTGGAGGACACGCCTGAGCCACAGAGTATACATGGATATACCCCAAATAAAGGAAGCTCACAGTCCCCTCCTAGACACACAGCTTCATGGAGGACACACACAACATCCAGGAGACAGTGAAGGACAGGGAAGTCTGGTATGCTACAGTTCATGGGGTTGCAAAGAGTGAGACACAACTGAGTGACTGAACGACAACACACAACATGCCTCCTTACACCCCCCATTATACCTTTGGTGGGGGCTGTGCAGGTAAATGCTTCCTTCTCTAGAATAATGGAGCTGGACTCTGATTTGTTTCCCAGGAATCTAAGATATAAAATGTAAATGAGGATTTTAGATATGCAGACATTCAACAAAGGCAACCTGATACTTACCTGAGAGCTGGAAGTTTGGAGCACTGGGATGAAGAGTGAGAGACACTTGGATTAGACCAGGAGGCCCAGGAGCCATCAGAGAAGCAGGGTCCCCCAGATGGACTTTCAGAGTATAGGATGCTGAGTGACCTACCCAGCCTAACTGATTAGGGGAGAGAGATGTCTCCAGAGCCCTGGCTTCCTTGCTGTGTGAAAGAGCTGAGAGTTTCAGAGGCTTAAAGCGGGGAGCTGAGAGGGTAACCCAGCTTAACAGTAAGGCCAGATGGATAAGATAAACAGGGTCAGGTGGGAACCTATGTCCCTTTATGTATGTGTATGTGTTAGTTGCTCAGTGATGTCTGGCTCTTACGACCCCATGAACTGTAGCTGGCCAGACTCCTCTGTCCATGGAATTTTCTAGGCAAGAATACTGGAGAGGGTAGCCATTCCCTTCTCCAGGGGATCTTCCCAATCCAGAGATTGAACCTGGGTCTCCTGCATTGAAGGCGGATTCTTTATCATCTGTGCCACCAGGGAAGCCCTTTAGTGTCTTCCAAACTGGAGATGTCACCAAGGGGAATGAATCAGAGAATAGGGTCTGGCCCTGGAGTTGGGGGAGCATGGGGTCTTTCCCATGGGCTGGTGGCTTTCCAGGTGGCCCTAGTGGTAAAGAATCTGCCTCCAGTGCAAGAGACATGAGATGTGGATTCGATCCCTGGATCGGGAAGTTCCCCTGGAAAAGGGAATGGCTATCCACTCCAGTTCTTGCCTGGAGAATCCCACAGATAGAGAAGCCTGGCGGGCTATATAGTCCATGGGGTTGCAAAGAGTTCTCTACAACTGAAGTGACTTAGCATGAGCACTATGGGCTGATGGGTCAGAAAAAAGAAAGTGCCACTTTTAGACTTCACTTTGGACTCTTGGACTGTCCTTGTTTCACAGTCTGACTTTCTCATATTACTTCCTCTATACTGCAGGGATTCTGAGCCCAGGGTCCATGGATATGCTACACCCTGAAACTAAGTGTCTGCATCCGTGTATTTTGCTGATGAGAGGTCCAGAGGTTTTATCAGAGCCATCACAGATGAGTGTATGATCCCCCACCTCCCCCAGGTTAAGAACCACTGCCCTAATGTCTTTTAGCCTAGCTAGCTTCACAAAGTAAAAGTAAAGTCGCTCAGTCGTGTCTGACTCTTTGCAACCCCTTGGACTCTAGCCTACCAGGCTGCTCCGTCCACGGGATTCTCCAGGCAAGAATACTTGAGGGGGTTGCCATTTCCTTCTCCAGGGGATCTTCCCGACTCAGGGATCGAACCCAGGTCTCCCACATTTCAGGCAGACGCTTTACTCTCTGAGCCACCAGGAAGCCCTTATCTTCACAAACATCTTGTCAATTTATGTGATCTTAAAAGTGGTTGAAAAGGCAGCACTTTTGGAAACTCTGCTTGGGCGGGAGTGAGGCCATTGCTTCCCTTGTTCCTTTCTACCTTCCACTTGGCTGGAGAACTCTCTTGACATGACACGCCCCCCGCCCCCGACACTGCAGAAGAGGGAGAGGCTCTCCCTGCAGACAGTTGGCTGGGAGCACGTGGTCTGGCTAGAGGAAAGGTAGGGGTAAAACGGATCTCTTGAGCAACCCCAGAGGGCGCCCTGGTAGAGGAGAGCTGTCCCAGGAGAAAAGTCCTAAATATGAAACTGTGGGTAGAAACGGACCTCTCTTTCTCTTGGGTGTTGTAGGGATAGAATGTACTTGGGAACCTTGGGAGAAAAAGGAGGAGGTGGTAACCACAGCCTGACACTTGTGAGATCTTGTGCATCAGCTAGAGCCCACAGTCAGGAATCTGAGATGGGAGGGTCTTCTCCCCCATCTGCTCCCCACCCCAATCCACCCAGAGTGATTCTCAGGAGCAGAGGGACGAACACAGTGACCTCCATGGGGCCGAGCCAGTCCCTGGGAGGGGTTGATTTTTAGGACTGCCCCCCTCTACCCCAGGAAGTCACCTTTTGGAGAGCTATGTAAGGACTGGTCACACACCCTATGAGGAACATTTCAGTATTTGTAAACAAGGCTAAATAAGTCTGTCCTCCTTTCATCTGTAATATTGTCTGGGGAGGAAATTTGAGCCTAGTGGTGGGAAGAGTCTAGGAGGTCAAAGGGTGTCCCTGAGGAAAGTCATTTTTCTTTTCAGAAGGTGCTGTTGACTTCAGCTTTTCCTCTTTGCTGCTACAGCCACTCAGGACTCTCCTACGCAAAAGCCAAGTCTTCCTTGTCTTGCTCTGTCTCTTCCCCTAATAAAATTAGTTTCTTTATTTATTGGCTGCACTATGCAGCATGCGAGACCTTAGTTCCCAGGGATCAAACTCAGGCTCCCTCTGCAGTGGAAGCACAGAGTCTTAACCACTGGGCTGCCAGGGAAGTCCCCCGCCTATTAGTTTGGGTTTCAACCCTTGGTCTTTAGACAAGGCAGCCCTGCTCAGGAAGGAGCCATCTCTGAAAACTGCAGGATCTAACAGTATCTTTTTTTTCTTCCCCTTTTGAGATTTTTCCCTTTCTGTCAAAGATAGACAAACGGACAAATGTCAGCAGCCTGAAGGATGAGAGAGAAGTAGGTGCCAGTTGGGCAGAATCCATGATGATTCTTTTCCCTTTTTAATTAAGTGAGGATTTGAATTATGAGGGGCCATAGCTCCTGCTGGGCGGGGCGCTGCCAAGGGGAGGCAATTTCTCTCTTTACAGATTAAATGCCATTTATTCCACTTAGTCTCTCCTCAGTTCTCTGAGAGTGTCTATATTTGCTCTTGTCATCTCGAATAATGGACCACTGAGTGGATGCCCCAGCTCGCTAAGGCAGTGGCAGGGAACTCACAGCGGGCTGAAGCCTGGATGCTTGGCTTCCCCTGGACTCTTTTTGGAGGAAAGAGTGGTGGTGGTGGTGGGGGGTGGAATTCGTGATTTTATTTCTGAGTGATTTTCCCCCCCAAATTAGAAACTCTTTTGTTACCCCATGCCCCTGACTCCCCCTGAGGCATCGTAAGGGCTTCTCTGCAACTCCGGGGACTGCTTCTATAGATTTATTTCTCCTGTTGATTCTCAGCTGTCCTGGCTGGCAACCCCAGCCCAGATTTATCTGGTAATTTACAGCCATGGTTGGTTGATTTACGATCTGGGGCCATGGAACCCAGAGCCCAGGAAATGATGCTTCGTTCTGGCAAAGGCGCTGCTTTTTTTTCACTCTGTGGGGATCAAACACCTGGGTGGAGAGAGGATGGCAGAAAAGAAGGATGTTAGGGGAATGCATGCTGAGAGGACACCTCTCCCAGGTATTCTGGATGGGGCAGGTGTTCTGGATCCCAGTTTGAGTTTCCAAAATGTGGAGTTTTCACGTGTGCTCGTGTGCTTTACATTGTATTGTTTTCCTAAGCCTTTTCAGATAGGTTATCTAATTCCTTTTTCCCCAGCATTCTTCGAAGTAAGTCTTTTTAGTTCCATTTTATATTTGAGTACTCTAAAGTTGAGACATCAATCCGCCTTCTGTCACCTGAGGATGGAGGTGGGGGAGATGGGAGAATGGACTGGACTCCTACCTCCTGATTCCCTGTTCGCGCTCCACTCAGCTCTAGGAGCATCCTCATCTGAGAACCAGGTAGAGACAAAAGCATATTGTTCTTACCAGCCTGATCCCCAGTCCTCTGATATCCTAACCCAGCTGACCCTTCTCTCCCTGTCGTTTCTTTCTTATGTTCTTTTTTTTCCCCCTACAAGTCCCATTTTCTTGTTATTACCTGTTAGGGTCTTTTAAATTGTGTATCTTCTTAGGGGGTGGTTCAGTATTTTCTTAAATTGCACATCAGACACGAATGTCTCCCACAAAGGGAAAACTCATGGTGGGGGGAAGCATTTTGCTCCCTAGAAATTGAGAATGTAAAGTATATTTAATTAAAATGATAAATCTGATTTTCAGTTTTGTTTTTACTACTGCTAAAACTAATCTATTTTATGCACGTTTGCAGAAGGCTGCAGCCATCAAATCAGAGAATATTAGAGCTGGGAGGCACCTGGAGATCTTTCTGGGCCAAACCTTTCATTTTATAGACAAAGAAACTGAGTCTTGATTGGGGAAGGGACCCCTGAAGTTCCAGTGATATGTGAAGGGCTGGTTCTTCACGGTCCCACCTTCTTTCCCTACTTAACTGACTGGTGTATCTCAAGGGCAGGATTCTTCTAGCTGTGTTTCTCTCTCTTTAAAATTTTCTCTCCGCACCGCCCCCCTCACCCCGTCCCCCCCACCCCACCCCCTGCAAACTCCTGCTGGGTGGAGCTTGGCCTCTGGAACTCCTCCCATGCCTTCCCAGATGGTACAGATCACTTTTCTACCCAGTTCTGATCTCTGACTTTCCTGGCTTCCCAGGCTGGATCTTTATTCTCAGAATTATTTGGTGTGATTTTAAATTGTGTTTGGTTCTCTGTAATTTTCTCTCTGCTTCTTGAAGGTAGTAACCAGACCTTTGTTGTTTCTTTTTTCGGTCCCAATTATGTCTGCAGAGTTGAAAGCAGAAGCTATTGAATTGAATTTTTATGTTGATTTTGCTTAAAACAAGGTTGGTAAATGTTCCAAACCATTATTGATCTGAATAGGTAAGACATGCATTTGGTACAAAATTCAAAAGTCGTATAAGGCTGTAGCAAAATTTTATCATCTCTCCCCTGGCAACCCATTTTGTGTTACTAGAAGCAGCTGAGATGTTCAATTTCTTGGGCATTCTTGGTGAGACAAACAATACACTTATACACAGCAGTTGCAGAGCCTGCACACATACTGAATCTCCTCTCCTTTGTTCACATAAATTGGGCATGACTAATATCAAGAGCCAAAGGAACTTCATCCTCACAGAGCCAGGACTAATCAGAGAACAAGTAATTCAGTAAGCTGGACCAGAACTCCTAGAGGTTGTTATATGTACTGTTAAGATGACTGTGTCCCTCTCGCCCACCTCCCATACATTTAACAAGCCGTAGAACAAATTGATGGTTCAAATGGTAAAGAATCCGCCTGAAATGTAGGAGACCGGAGTTTGATCCCTGGGTCAGGAAGATCCCCTAGAGAAGGGAATGGCTACTCACTCCAGTATTCTTGTCTGGAGAATTCCACAGACAGAGGAACCTGGTGGGCTACAGTCTGTGGACTTGCAAAGAGTCAGACACAACTGAGCGACTAACACTTTCACTTTTGGCTCAGGACTAAAGATAATGGGTAGAAAATGCCAAGTTAACAGGGACAAGCCCCATTTCAATCTCTCTGTAAATGTGTGTGCAAGGTGTCTCTGGCTGCCTCCTTTCCCTGGTGTATCCGGACTTTAAGCCTCTCTAGCTCCTGGTGTCTGGGCTGATGTTTGGACGGGGGCATCAGATTTTCTGGGCAGAGCTAGGCTAGCTATGGGGTCAGAGGCTCCCCATGGAGGGGAGGAGGCTGAGTCCCAGTAACCTGAAAACTCCTCTCAGGGAAATCAGGCAGGGACACTGCCAGGTGAAAAGGAGAAAGCAGGTGAGGTGAGGGTGGGCTGCCGCTCTTTTCAGTCCTCCTGACTACTCCTTCACCTTCCCTCCATCTCCTCCAGGCTGCTGTCCTGGGGAAGCCTCCATAGCTGGTTGGCCATGGATTTGGATTTGCCTGCTCACAGGCAAAGTGACCTTTCTCATTTACTTGATATTGGTGGCCAGGCTCATTTCAAGTCTAGGGGGAGAGGATTTGAGGTCCCCAGGGTCTAGACTTTGGTCCCTGGGTCAGGCAGATCCCCTGGAGGAGGGTGTGGCAACCCACTCCAGTATTCTTGCCTGGAGACTCCCTTGGACAGAGGAGCCTGGTGGGCTACAGTGTTATAGAGTCAGATGTGACTGAGCATGGCATGGCATGGGTCTAGTCTGCAGTGGCTGTTGAGATGCCATGCTTCTGGGGACAAGGTGTTCTGCCTTATTTGACAGAAAAGTGGGGATCTAATTAAAAGGCAGGAGGGGGGATTATGGGTCCATGTGTGTGTAGGTACATAAGTCATTGCTTAATTTCTCACTTCCAAGAAATCAGAAAGAGGCAGTAATTTCTTCAGAATGAGGAGTCCCTCCATCCCACCCCTACCCTATGACTCCCCATTGTCTGCAGGATACAATCCCAGCTCTCAAACATGGTCTCCCAAGTGTTCACACTCCCCAGCCCCAGGCTTTTTTTTTTAAGAAGATGCTGTTTAAAAAATCTTCGTTTATTTACTTAGGCTGTTGTGGGTCTTCTTGCTGCATGGGCTTTTCTCTAGTTGGAACAAGCAGGGACTATTCTTCACTGCAGTGCATGGGCTTCTCATTGTGGTGCCTTCTCTTATTGTGGAGCATGGGCTCTAGGGCATGTGGGCTCAGCAGTTGAAGCTCCCAGGCTGTAGAGCACAAGCCCACCAATGGTGGTGCGCCTGCTTAGTGCTCTGCAGCATGTGGGATCTTCCCGGACCAGGGATTGAACCCGTGTCTCTTGTACTGGCAGGCAGATTCTTTACCACTGAGCCACCAGGGAAGCTTCCAGTCCCTTACTTAATACCAAACTCATCACCATTCTAAGACACATGTTTCCTTTTGGGTTTCTGCCCTTTTTCAAATGCTACTTCTTCAGCCTGAAAGAAGCACAGATTCATCTATACTTCCATAGATGTTCATCGACAGATGAAATTTGTTCATCTACAGGTGAAATCTCACAAGGCCCAGATGAAGTGTTTCCTCCTCGTTTTCCCAACAAATTGCCAACATCTGCTGGGTCATAGAAAAAGCAAGGGAATTAACAAATAAACATCTACTTCTCCTTCATTGACCATGCTAAACCCTTTGACTTATAGATCACAACAAACTGGAAAATTCTTAAAGAAATGGGAATACCAGACTACCTTACCTATCTCCTGAGAAACCTGTGTGCAGGAGAAGAAGCAGCAGTTGACCAGGGAATGAAACAACAGACTGGTTCAAAATTGGGAAAGGAGTATGTCAAGACTGCATATTGTCGCTCTGCTTATTTAACTTATATGCAGAGTACATCATGTGAAATGCTGGACTGGATGACTCACAAGCTGGAATTAAGATTGCCAGGTGGGAGAAATATCAACAACCTCAGATATGCGAATAATCCTACTCTAATGGCAGAAAGCGAAGAGGAACTAAAGAGCCTCTTGATGAAGGTGAAAGAGGACAGAGAAAAAGCTGGCTTAAAACTCAGCATTCCAAAAACTAAGATCATGGCATCCGGTCCCATCAGTTGAGTTCAGTCGCTCAGTCGTGTCCAACTCTTTGTGACCCCATGGACTGCAGCATGCTAGGCCTCTCTGTTCATCATGAACTTCCGGAGTTTACTCAAACTCATGTCCATTGAGTCGGTGATGCCATCCAACCACCTTATCCTCTGTCGTCCCCTTCTCCCGCCTTCAATCTTTCCCAGCATCAGGGTCTTTTCAAATGAGTCAGTTCTTTGCATCAGGTGGCCAAAGTACTGGAGTTTCAGCTTCAATATCAGTCCCTCCAATGAATATTCAGAACTGATTTCCTTTAGGACAGACTGGTCGAATCTTCTTGCTGTCCAAGGGACTCTTAAGAGTCTTCTCCAACACCACAGTTCAAAAGCATCAATTCTTTGGCGCTCAGCTTTCTTTATAGTCCAACTCTCACATCCATACATGACTACTGGAAAAACCATAGCCTTGACTAGACAGACCTTTGTTGGCAAAGTAATGTCTCTGCTTTTTAATATGCTGTCTGGGTTGGTCATAACTTTCCTTCCAAGGAGTCAGCGTCTTTTAATTTCATGGCTGCAGTCATCATCTGCAGTGATTTTGGAGCCCCCAAAAATAAAGTCTGACACGGTTTCCACTGTTTCCCCATCTATTTCCCATGAAGTGTTGGGATCAGATGTCATGATCTTAGTTTTCTGTATGTTGAGCTTTAAGCCAACTTTTTCACTCTCCTCTTTCACTTTCATCAAGAGGCTCTTTAGTTCTTCACTTTCTGCCATAAGGGTGGTGTCATCTGCAAATCTGAGATTATTGATATTTCTCCCTGAAGTCTTGATTCCAGCTTGTGCTTCATCCAGCCCAGCGTTTCTCATGATGTACTCTGCATATAAGTTAAATAAGCAGGGTGACAATATACAGTCTTGACGTACTCCTTTTCCTATTTGGAACCAGTCTGTTGTTCCATGTCCGGTTCTAACTGTTGCTTCCTGACCTGCATACAGGTTTCTTAAGAGGCAGGTCAGGTGGTCTGGTATTCCCATCTCTTTCAGAATTTTTCACGGTTTATTGTGATCCACACAGTCAAAGGCTTTGGCATAGTCAATAAAGCAGAAATAGTTGTTTTTCTGGAACTCTCTTGCTTTTTCGATGATCCAATGAATGTTGGCAATTTGATCTCTGGTTCCTCTGCCTTTTCTAAAACCAGCTTGAACATCTGGAATTTCACAGTTTATGTATTGTTGAAGCCTGGCTTGGAGAATTTTCAGCATTACTTTACTAGCATGTGAGATGAGTGCAATTGTGCGATAGTTTGAGCATTCTTTGGCATTGCCAGTCCCATCACTTCATGGCAAATAGATGGAAAAACAATGGAAACAGTGACAGACTATTTTCTTGGGATCCAAAATCACTGTGGATGATGACTGCAGCCATGAAGTTAAAAGATGCTTGCTCCTTGGAAGGAAAGCTATGACAAACCTAAACAGCATATTAAAAAGCAGAGATCACTTTGCTGACAAAGTCCATATAGTCAAAGCTATGGTTTTTTCAGTAGTCATGTACATGTGTGAGAGTTGGACCATAAAGAAGCCTGAGCACCGAAGGATTGATGCTTTTCAATTGTGGTACTGGAGAAGACTCTTGAGAGTCCCTTGGACTGCAAAAAGGTCAAACCAGTCGATACTAAAGGAAGGAAATCAACCCTGAATATCCACTGGAAGGACTACTGATGATGAAGATGGAGCTCTAATACTTTGGCCACCTGATAGAAAGAGCTGGCTCACTGGAAAAGACCCTGATGCTGGGAAAGATTGAGGGCAGACGGAAAAGGGGGCAACAGATGATGAGATGGTTGGGTGGCATCACTGTCTCAGTGGACATGAGTTCGAGCAAACTGGGAGATAGTGAAGGACAGGGAAGCCTGGCGAGCTGCAGTTCATGGAGTTGCAAAGAGTCGGACACAACTTAGCAACTGAACAACACTTAACCCAGCAGAGCACCCTCTTTCGAGTCGGAGAGGACATTCAGAGTAGGCCTCTCTTGGAGGGAGACCTGGTCTCCTGCATTGCTGGCATGAGTTTGCTCAGCTTTCTCCCCTTGGAACTTTCTAGCTCTATGACTTTGGAAAAGTTACTTAGCTCCTCTGAGCCTCACATGTGTGTGACACGGAATAACTGAGTAACACATGTTAAATGGTTGGCCTGGACATGGTGAGGGCTGAAATAAAGATCTGCTGTTATTTTGGGCTGTCATTTACGATGTACTCCCATCTCCTAGCATAGCTCCTGGCATGTAGCAGTTACTCAATACATGAAAAAAATGGGTTCATTCATTAATCAATTGCATTCCACCACACCCTCCCACCTCAACCCCAAAGATGCTGTTATTTCTCCAAATTTGGAACCTCAAATGTAGCATCTGTTTGCTATTTCCTTTAGTCTGCTGTTTCCTCTGGAAGGAAGGGCCTCTGGGGCTCCACACAAATTGACACCTGTCCCCACCCCGACTCCGTCCCAGATATCAGGTAGCAGAGGATGTCCTGAAGTGGCAGTCAGCAAACCAAGGTGTGAACATTTGTCCAGTGAAATAGCATGAGACAGAGAATTGGAGGGATTCAGGCTCCAACTACTGTTCCTGGCTGTGTGACCTTAGGCAAGTTACTTAACCTCTCTGAATCCCCCAGTTGTGGCATGAAAATGTAGAGGTGGGTGAGACTCAGCAGTATAAAGCTGCACAGAGATTATTCTGATGGTCCTCCTTCCCTGCCTTGGAAGACTGATATGGCAGGGTCAGAGCTTAGGGTTTCCAGAGTTTGAAATTCTGAGAGGACCAGGAAAGAGGGGTGGACCAGAGCCACCACTGTTACCCTAGCCACAGAAAAACAGGTGACTTGGAGGGCATGGGCGGATACCCTCCTACCAGGGGCCTTGGGGAAAAGGCACCATGACTGTGGCTCAGGGCTGCCATGTTTCTCCCTTCACATGCAGTTGCAGCAACTGGGTTTGAGCCCAAAGCACAACTCCCAAGACTTCCCTGGTGGTCCAGTGGCTAAGACTCCATGCTCCCAATGGAGGGGACTTAGGTTCAATCCCTGGTCAGGGAACTAGATCCCACATGCTGCAACTAAAGATCTTGCATGTTGCAATGAAGACTGAAGAACCCATGTGCCACAACTAAGACCCAGTGCAACCATACACACACACACACACACACACACACACACACATACATAAAGTGTTAGTTGCTCAGTACTGTCCAACTCTGTGACCCTATGGACAGTAGCCCACTAGGTTCCTCTGATCTGTGGGATTCTCTAGGCAAGAACACTGGAATGAGTAACCATTCCCTTCTCCAGGGGAAAAGACCTGATTCATTGGAAAAGACTCTGATGCTGGGAAAGATTGAGGGCAGGAGAAGAAAGGGGTGACAGAGGATGAGATGGTCAGATGGCATCACCAACCCAATGGACATGAGTTTGAGCAAACTCCAGGAGATAGTAAAGCCTGGCGTGCTGCAGTCCATGGGGTCACAAAAATTTGCACACAACTCAGCAAATGAACAACAAATATATTTTTTAAAAACCACTTTGAAAGCAATTAGAATAATGTCTTAAAAAAAAAAAAAAAGAAGCTCAAGTCCTTCCCCACTGTCTGAACAGAGAAAGTAAGCTTCATAGCTCCTGGGTAGGAAGGTTGCAAAGTCACCCAGGCCCCCTCTCTCCACCCCAGGGAGGACACACACATATATCAGTGTGGTTCTGGAGTCTCCATCCTCGGTAGAGAGCAGCAGAGACCAAATGAAAGACTGAGATGCCAGACTGGGTGAGAGGGATCCCACTTAGAAGGACTTCCAGGGAAAACCGCTGCTGAGCGGAGCCTCTTCAGATCGGAACTGGGGAAGCCCCCTCTGGGAAAGGCTCCCCCACCTTTGTGTTAACGTATACTTCCCCCAGATTACCTTTGGTGCCTCAAACTTGAGTTATGAAAAATGTTATTATTATAACATTTCATGGCCACCTCCTTCCCATCTCCCCGACTAGACAGGAAGCCTCTGGCAGGTAGAGGCCTGTTCTGCAACAAACTCCTTCCCCCAGCACCCACTCACCTGCTTCCTTCCTTCACAGATACTTACTGAGCACTGATGTAGGTGCCAGGCACCCGACTTGAATGCCTGGGGCTCATCCTTTCAGGGTGTCAGCTGCTAAATCTCCCAGTTTGGTCTCCCAGGTTCCCCAAGGAAAAAATTCCCTTACTCCATCCCAGAAGGGGACAGTGGATCCAGCCTGGTATGGAGACTCCACGAGTGGTGTGCTTGCAATGAAAACCAATTTCTGCGTTCTTCCTTCCCATAGTACCAGGGGCGATGCTCCCATGGAAAACTTTTAGTTGTTTGTTTTTGACTGTGCTGGGTCTTTGCTGGTGCACTCGGGCTTTCTCTAGTTGTGGTGAGCAGTGGTTCCTCTCTAACTGCAGTGCGTGGGCTTCTCAATAGGGTGGCTTCTCCTGTTGCTTCTGTAGTCCTGGCTCAAGGGACCCAGGCTCAGTAGTTTTGGTGCATGGGCTTAGTTTCTCCACAGCATGTAGGATCTTCCCGGATCAGGGACAGAACCCGTGTCCTCTGCATTGGCAGGCGGATTCTCAACCACTGGACCACCAGGAGAGTCTCCCAAGGAAAATTCACATGTAGTATCTGGAATGTCAGTGGGGAAGCAAGCTCAGGCTCCTTTCAGAAGAATCCCTGTGGCCCAGACCCGGCCTGAGCCCTGGGAAACATGTCCAAGGTCAAAGGCATGTGCAGGCATGGGCAGGGTCAGGGCCAATGGGAGCCTCTCTTTGTCTCACACTGGCTTAGAATTTCTCACTTAGCTCTGGGGACAGCCAGCTTAGACACCTGGCCTGGGATTGTAGAGCTAAGATTCCAAAGAAAAAATTCCAGGGCAAATATCTCAGGAGTTTAGTGTCCCTGCTTTCAACCTTTCCATGATCCCTTTCACACCATCCTGGAATCTTCTAACTTAGCCTCTTGCTTCCCAGGCTCCTGCCATTGGTCCTGATATCCCTAAAGCCTGGAATACCCTCTTTCCAACCCCATACCTGAATCCTACCTCCTCCAATGCCAGATCCAATGCCACCTCCTCCAAGAAGTCTCCTTTGATCCTCCCAGGGAGAATACATCTCTCTCTCTCTCTCACTGGAACACCCAAGTTCAGGCTGTGGTTAGGACTTTGGCTTTCAAAATCAGACAAGACTGATTCATAGGCTGGCTCTGTTCCTTCCCAGATAAGTTCTCTCTTCTCACTGTGCCTGTGTGTTCCCATCTCTAGTACTGTAAGTGCCCTACATACGAAGCTTCAAGTTGAGAACTTTCAAAGATGCGAATGTGCATTTGCATGTCCCATCACATAAGTTGTGAGTGAAATTGCAACTTGCCCTCCGTCTCCTATTGCTGACGATCCTTCTGGTCTACCAACTCCCTCACCTCCTCTCCAGTCAGTAACTCTTCTTGCTTGTTCACTCGATGCCAGCACCTGTATGCCAGCTGCTGTACTGTACTACTGTACTTTTTGAGGTACTGTACTCTAAGATTTAAAATGTTTTCTTTATTTTTTGTGTTTATTTTTTATGTGTTATTTGTGGGAAAAGTATAAACTTATTGCAATATGGTACTGGATAGCCAGTTATGCTAGTTGGGTACCTAGGCTAACTTTGCTGGACTTAGGAACCAATCGGACTTATGAACGTGCTCTCAGAACAGAATTCATTCGTAGGGGGCTAATGACAGTACCTCTCCTCTCCCACATCGTTTTTGAGAGGATTAATTGTTTTCACACAGGCTTAGACTAGTGCCTGGTACCTAGTAAGTGATTTCCCTTGATTTATAACATCCTCCCCATAGCAGAGAATCTTCTCTACTAGCGGGTAAACTCAACCCATAGAAGGAATCCCATGAATATGTGTTGAATGAATGAATGAATGCACCAGGAGGGACTGGACCAGCACTGCAGATGTGAGCTTTCAAAAGAGTCGCTGTCGATGCTGTTCAAGATGGTCTCCTGGCGTTGATCCCAACAGTGACCCTTTCCCCCTTGGTCTCAAGGAAATGCCACCCAGACACAGGGTCTTCTGCCCATCTGATTCTTGGCTATTCCTCAGGGCAAGTTTCCCAAGTGTCTCAGGCTGCCTGGCCTCCTCCATGGGGGTGGAGAAGGAAGGTGGGAGCACAGAGCATGCTGGCTGAACCCTTTCTTCATAGGTGCTAGAGGGCAGACCAGGGCCAACCTCAGTGGCGCCGTGGCCAAGTTTTGCCCTGGGAGAAGCTGTCATTTCTTACCCAGCCTTCAGGACGGTGAGAGCAAGACGTATTTGGAGCCCCTCTTCTCCTTGTGTGGATCCAGCTCTGGGAGGCAGCAGGGAACTGGAGCCAGATGGCTATGCCACATGGAAGGAAACCCTAAAGCCTCTGCCTCTTTGTCGCCTAACTCTCTGCTCTACCTCCTGGCTCTCCTGACGCCAGAAAGATACAGCCCAAAGGTCCTCCTCAGTCTCCTGGGCAGGGTTCCAGCTGGGAAGACAGGTTGTGGTTTGCCTTTTCTCCTGACTTGCCCAGAACTACTTGGTTCCCTCCCTGGCAACCCAACCTTCCACATGTACTCCTACTATTGGTGAATTAGATCTCGTATTTACACTTTAGAGCAAAGCTTGGCAGACTATAAAAGATCAGAGAGTAAATATTGTAAGCTTTCTGAGTCACACCATCTCACTTGGAACTACACAGCTCTGCCACCACAGCAGAAAACCATAGACAACATAGACAGCACAGCCATAGACAACACCTAAACAAATAAGCCTTTCCAGGTGGCTCAGTGGTAAGGAGTCTGCCTGCCAGTGTAGGTGGTGGACAAGACTTAGCGACTGAACACACACACGTCCCAATCAAATTATTTATCAAACTTACACTAAAATTTAAATTTCCTATGTTTTCCATATGATACAAAATATTGTTTTTTCTTTTGATTTTTTCTAATCATTGAAAAAATAAGAACCCTCTGGAGCTTATGGGCCTTATAAAAACAAGCATTGGGTTCAACTTGGCCCATGGGCCATGGTTTTCAAAGCTCTGGTCCTTCCCTGCCTTTCAGGAGAGCATCCTCTGGCTGCAAACTCAGTTCCAGGGATGCACGAAGCAGCTATCTTCCATTCAGTCTGAGCAAACTGTTCCAGGGGCTGGACTGAGAATCACAGGGGCCCAGAAAAGGAGTGAGGCACCCAGCCTGCCCTCAAGGAACTTCTCATCCAATGGAGGGTGGATCCAAGACAAGTCCAAGGAAGATTCTGATATAAAATCAAGGAAGGTTGGCATTGTGAGTGAGACCTTGTCTTGTCCATTGAATAAAAAAGGTCTCTGTGGAATGTAAATTGGTGTAGCCACTATGGAGAACAGTATGGAGTTTCCTTAAGAAACTAAAAATAGGAGGTTCCCTGGTGGTCCAGTGGTTGATCTGCCTACTGTGCGGGGGATGAAGGTTCAACCCCTGGTCAGGGAACTAAGATCTTACATGCTGCCTGGAGCTACGGAGCCTGTGCATTCTGGAGCCTGAGGGCATGCCACAGTGAAGAGCCCACATGCTGCAACTAAGACCTAATGCGGCCAAAAATAAATATTTAAAAACTAAAAATAGATTTGCCACATAATCCAGCAATCCCAGTCCTGGGCATATATTCATAGAAAACCATAATTTTAAAAGATACATGGACTCCAATGTTCAATGCAGCATTATTTATAATAGCCAAGACGTGGAAGCAACCTAAGTGTCCATCTCCACCAGATGAACGGATAAAGAAGATGTGATGTGTGTGTGTGTGTGTGTGTAGCTCAGTTGTATCTGACTCTTCAAGATGCTGTGGACTATAGCCTGCCAGATTCCTCTGTCCATGAGATTTCCCAGTCAAGAATACTGGAGTGGG